>NC_044396.1:57437644-57737644 GCF_006542625.1 Nomascus leucogenys | reverse complement strand
AATCACAGATACTGTGTTCTTGCTTTAAAATACAAGCAAATACACAATGGTGACTGTAATAATTCCTGCTTATATAATCAGTTACATCATATCCTGAATCATCATTGACTTTACAGTTGAAGTATAACAAAAGGACATTATTGTTTTTGGAGTCACATTATCTAGGTTTGAATCCTGACACATGCCACTGGTAGCATCTATGACTAGAAAACCACTTAAGTGTTCTGAACTTTAGAATGGACATCAGCACAGTGGGGCTAATTTTTATTTCAGAGGCTTTTGAATGAAGTAACTAGCAAAGTACCTAGTACTCTACAGATGCACATCAAACTTTTGCTGAATAGCTACGTTAATAGATGAAATAAAACACACAAAAAAGCATTTACTAAATCCCACTCTTTCTCAGGCTCTGGTCATATTTGTGGTGATTAGCATAGATGTCCAAGACAAAAACTCTTTATTATCTAACTAAAAGGTTGTGACAGTCATTATGGCTACTGATCAGTTAGTTCCAACTCTTCACTTTCCAGATCTCTTTTAAAGTTGGATCTGGCCACATGGCTTTGCTTGACCAACGAAATTGAAGAAGTGGCTTGTGTCACTCCTACACAGAACCCGTAAGATCCAATGGTCAATTCACCATTATGCCTTGCTTTTGCCGAAGCAATCACGGAAACAAAGAGGTGGACTGGCAACCACGGTGGTCAGGGAGTATGAGAAAGAAATGAACTTTTTCATGTACAAAGCTATTGTAGTATTAGGGTTGCATACAGCCTCAGCAAAACCTTGCTTATTCTCACTTATACAAAGCTTTTCTCCATTTTTTCCATTTTGAAATATTGAATTTTTACAGGTTGAAGTTTGTATTTTGTCTGTATCTAGGCAGTCTTTTTTAGTAATAAATCAATTCAAGGTACATAACAATAGCCTTGAATTTCACTTAAACTGGAATGTCTTCTTTTTTAAAAAAAAAGAAATCTTGTGCACTTTTGAGGCTCCACATTGTACATTTTAAAATCCTGCACTCCTTGGACACGCTTTGAACCCAGAGTTTCACGTTTAGACAGCCCACAACTAGACAAACTTGACAAGGACAAAATGGGTCAAAAGTGTCATTTCTTAGGAATAATTAAAATCATCTAATGTGGATGAGAGAGGTCAGACTAGCATCCACTTCTCACTAACCTTTAGAGTTACTGGACCGACAAAGGAGGAAGCCTTCAATAAATGTTTATAGTCAAGCCAAAAGGTTAATGGAGATAAAAGTAGACAGCCCAAAGGTAAATAATAGAGGACTAATCCAAGAAACTGGTGACATAATGTTGTCCAGGGATTCCACATTTTGCTGGAAAAAAAAAGATATTGAGGATTTCCAAAAGGAGGGTTAGAAAGAGCTGAAAGTCATAGGAAAATCTTCCCATGAGAGGAGCTTATTTTTACATTACATCCCTTTAACAGAAGTAGAAGTGTTATTTGATGAAAAAATTGGCCTCCATTGACTTTAGTTTAGGAAATACAACAAAAATACCATTAGAGAATCTCATGCCAATGCCGTGAGATATAGTTTGGTGCTGTTGAAAATGCTTTTGGTGCCGGGCGCGGTGGCTCACGCTTGTAATCCCAGCACTTTGGGAGGCCGAGGCGGGCGGATCACGAGGTCAGGAGATAGAGACCATGGTGAAACCCCGTCTCTACTAAAAAAATACAAAAAAATTAGCCGGGCGTGGTGGCGAGCGCCTGTAGTCCCAGCTACTCGGAGAGGCTGAGGCAGGAGAATGGCGTGAACCCGGGAGGCGGAGCTTGCAGTGAGCCGAGATTGCGCCACTGCGCTCCAGCCTGGGCGACAAAGCGAGACTCTGTCTCAAAAGAAAAAAAAAAAAAGAAAATGCTTTTGGTGTGTGGCTTCCTTAACTGGGTAACAGATCAAAAGCACTGAGGCCTGTTTGGCTAAATACTGCTCTTTTAACAATTCATAGCTGTTTATATTCTCTCAGCTATAAAGCGTATTTGACAACAGGCCTAGAGGATTTTTAAAATTACTATAGACATTACATTTATATTGTGAGAACCAGAACACACACACACACACACACACATTTCCTTGCCTTTAGAAATTGTACACTACCACCACCGCCAACCTCCCCTGACTCAATTATTCCCTACATTTAAATGAAAAAATGGTGTTGTAGGTGACTTGACCTTGTACAACCACACAAAATTTTACACAGTAAAAGTTTCAGTTAATGTATCCAAGCAGTTCTCCACAATGGAATTCAATTCAAATTCAATCTGACAGACAGGAAAATATTGTATCACTCTCCTTTTAACTATGTGAAATCTCTAGGGACAGTGAATTGAATTTGAAAATCTCCCTCACCACCAGCTATGGGGGCATAACAATTTAAAATCTTGGACTACTTAAGACTGGGGAAAATATGCCCAGGAATAATTCAAGACCTTATACAATTGAATTTTCAGTAATCCTGGCATGGTCTAGAGTCTCCACATTATTAATGTGACTGGAACTATACAACTTTTAGTATGATAATTTCCACTCAACCCCAAAATAGTGCTTTTTAGTAAATGTCATTTAGTAAGTTAAACTTTTGAGAGTTAAACCAAGTGAAAGTTTGCACTTGATGCTATTGAGGCAAAAGGACTTTTTCTTTCCTTCCTTCCTTTCTTCCTTCCTTCCTTCTTTTCTTTTCTTTCTTTTTTTTTTTTTTTCAGAAAATAGAGTGTCATTTTAAACTACATAAACAAAATCATTCCATTCCATGTGATCCTGCAGGGTCAACATTATTGATGTGACATAAAAACAGGTTCTGAGGCTGGGCGTGTAATCCCAGTACTTTGGGAGACTGAGGTTGGTGGATTGCCTGAGGTCAGGAGTTCGAGACCAGCCTGGCCAACGTGGTGAAACCCCGACTCTACCAAAATTACAAAAAAACATTAGCCAGGTGTGGTGGTGGGCACCTGTAATCCCAGCTACTTGGGAGGCTGAGGCAGGAGAATTGCTTGAACCTGGGAGGCGGAGGTTGCAGTGAGCCAAGATCGCACCACTGCATTCCAGCCTGGGGGACAAGAGTAAAAGTTCAACTGAAAAAAAAAAAAAAATAGGCTCTCACAGATAACACCTGAATATTCCCCATGACCAATTAATATTAAGTACTCAAACACAGCGAGGCATGTCACTTGCTTCAATTAAAATCTTGTGATTCTATTGAAAAATGGAGTAAAATGGCCACTGAATTAAATTGGGATATCTCTTAAGCAAGAGTTTCAAAGTGTGCCTGTGTGTCTATGTGTTTCTATATATAAGGAGACTTCAGCAAGTAACTTAGAAAACTTCCAAGCGCCTATCAAAAAAACCTATCTTATTTGTGTTTATTGTTTGGGAAATAATAAAACTCAACTTCTTAAAACATTATCAAAGTTGCATTGCTTGAAAAAAAGTATATGCTATACCTACTTTTGAAACTGAAGCTCAACGGTATTAAGAATACTCCTAAATTAGAAAATATGTGAAAAGGACAAATGGGAAAGACATTAGCAACATCCTATAACGAGAACCACTACACTATATAATTAGGCACAGAATAGATTTATGAATGGAGATTCCAGGAAGATTTCATTAAATTAGAGTTCTCTTGGAGCACAGTTCTACAAAATATCCTGTAAGAACAGCATGAGAGTGAAATTCCAGAGAACTTCTGCTAACAAATGTCTTCAAGTAGAATGTGGTATGTGGGATCTCAAATATGATAAGAGACTTTTCAAAAACAAAATGAGTGTGAAATAAAATGATAGAATTCTTGGCTATTATGTCCATACTCCTTATGTCAGACAGTTTTATCTCTATGAACCAAAAATTTAAATAATTATTATCTCTGAGGTATATTTGCTTTTAGTTCTCAAATTGTTGGAACCCATTATCTTAACATGAGTCACTGCTTGAATATACGAATTTCAGCATAAGAAGTAATGATCCTGTTAGAAGAGAAAATACAAATAGTTCTAGAGATACGGGCTATTAAAAACAATCTGTTTGCTTCCAAATATCATTTCATGATATTTTTAAAAATAATATATAAAGTTATTCTTCAAGATTACTCAAAGATATAGATATTTCATTTTCAAATGGGAAGAATCTCTAGATGAATATAAACATCTAAGCTATTCAGATATTTATTATACTTTCATTTTCCAGAAAGAATAGACTCATTTCTCTTTCCCTTTTGCCAACTTCACTCCCACAGCCTCATCTGTTCCCCACATACATTTGGCTCCGAAGAGGAACTACTCCCTCCAAACTGGCAATCATTAACTTCAACCTTTTATTTTATACAGCTCTGAAAGTCACTGGGTGTTTAAGGAGTGTTGTTTTGCTCCTGGCAGAATTTCTGGGCTTGCACCTAGTGCAATGTGCAAAAAGTGTGTCAGTGCTGAAACTCTGGGAAGAGAAAAGTAAATTGCTCTTGAGTACCCCTTCTTACGTAAGGCTGTCACATAAACCTGTGGCAGGGTTCAGGGATCCAGAGAGCTGTGGTACCAGCTGTGTGACCTGGGGCCAGTCACTTAACCTCTGAAGGTCTCAGCTTCCTTCTCTGTTAAGATGATCTCATATGTACTACAGCTTCATAGCGATATTATTATAAGACTTTTTACTGTAGAATTCCCATCAAATCTCACTCAAATTCTGAGTATGGAGAAGAAAATAGATAGGAAAGCTCAACACATTGAGCTTATACTTACTTAAGGAAGCTTTACTATTTGCATTGGCCAATTGCTAAATAAAGCCATTTTAACTTACTACATTTTGATATTTTAACCCTTTTAGAGAAAGTGACGTGATTAAAATAAAAATGCTAGCCTGAAGAAAAAGAGTATCTAATAACTCAACTGTGAATGCCCTGTTTAAACCACTATAAAAAAATACAGTGGTCAATTATATTCATCAGTCTGTATTTCAGAATTACCCAAAGGTATTCTGTGGAAGACAGAAAACACTACCCTGCACAAAGTCATCTTCAGACACTAAGATGTGTCCATCTTTCACGAATAAATCCACTGAAATATGTAATGAATCTCTCAGTCACCATTCAAGCTGACTCCTTTTTATTACTGTTTCAGCCAATCTTCTGCCAAAAAAGAGGGCAATTCTGAACCTGATATTAATATAGTAAATTTTAAAACCAAATATACAATTTTTCTTTTAATTATATGTTGTTTTCATGATGTGTATTCTTATATCCATCTATAGACATAAACTATTAACTTGCTTATATCGTGAACTTAAAATATACCTGTTATTACAATCTTTGAAGTTAATGGAAGAGGTCTATGGCAAAACTAGAAGAATGGAAATAAGAAGGGGATCCCCCTCCAAAGGGAAAAAGTGTGTGAAATTTTTAAACTGTATCATAGGTGCCGTGATAACTATAGTATCTCTTGGGAAGGCAGATTTTCTGAGACAAATTATTAAAAGTCAAGGTATTGAAAGTCAGGTGCAAAAAAAATAAAATCTTGGCAAAGTAGTTGGCAAAAGTGTGGAAGTGTTAGAGTAGCTGAACAAAGCTTATCTAATCTGTGAGACATTTTAGTAACAGAAATATTATAAATGTTTAAATTAAGTATCTAAAGTAAAACTTCTTCCATCAATTCAAATATTGTAATATCAGGTATATTTTCAGTTCAAAATATAAGCAAGTTAATAGTTTGTGTTTATAGATGGGTATAAGAACACACATTATGAAAAGAACATGTAGTTAAAAGAAAAACTGTATATTTGGTTTTAAAATTTACTATATTAATATCAGGATTCAGAACCATAAGAGTGGTTTTCAGTTTTGTTTGTTTTTTTTTGTTTTTTCACCAAATCAACAGATGCAGAAGGACTATACTAATTCTGCACTTTTACAGAGTAAAAGCCAAGTGCCCAAGTCACTTGTCTTCATTCTGGAGCCAGGCTGCCTCCTTGCTTTCCTTGGGAGTGACAATGAGAAAAGGACTCCAACCAAACAGATCCACTCAAAATGCTCCCAACCCAAAGGACCTTTGTTCAGCATGTCTGTCAGCCTGGGGCAACTAATGGAGTATGCTAAGAAGTCAGAACCAAATGAGATAAATCTTTATTATTAGTGCCCCTGGAAAATGTCTTAAATCTTGTTGTTGCTAGTTTCCTATGGGATGCTCTTTACAAAAGGCAAGATCTCTGTGCTCATTATAAACCTGAAATTTTATATTAAAATATTTAATTTCTTAATGAGGTAGATTTTGGAGAATATTCGCAGTCATAAGAGAAAATTACATTTTAGTAACTGCTTTCTCAATTCTCTATCCTATCATATTCTTTACAAAAATAATAGAAATATGAATAAAAGCATCAATGTGTATGTTGGAAAGGATATGTAAATAATGCTAACATGACAAACTGATCAATTAAAAATTGTTGATTGGAAACACCAGTGAGTTAAATTCTACAATTAGTTGCATGTGTATTACACTGAGGTTTGGGCCAAGCTGTTTTATTTATTTATTTTTTTTGCTAGATAAATAATTTTTTTTGTTTTTTTTCTAGATAAATAATATAACTTTATATATAAAATCATTCCAATTAATAATAACGAATCAGCATTACTTTTCGATTTCTCTATATTGTTTCTATTTTGAAAGGGTTATTCAGGTTATTCTGCTTTTAAAATAATCATTTTACAGGGATGCCCTCTTTCATGTGGTGCAGCACACCGACATGGCACATGTATACCTATGTAACAAACCTGCACGTTGTGCACATGTACCCTAGAACTTAAAGTATAATAAAAAAATAAAAAATAATAAAATGCTCATTTTACAATTTTAAAGAAATTAAGGATATTCATTATTTATTCAATAACATTTATAGGTTATCTACTATGTAGAATACTCAAGAATAGAGAGATGAAATATGAGTTACATTTCTTCAAGATGTTCACAACATATTAATAATAAAAATATCTAAATGGCATACACATAGATTGTCAATATTAATAAGCTCATTATATTTTAAGTTTATGATTGGTACATTTGGAAAGTGCAACACATATTAATTGGTCCATGACCAAACACACATATTCAACATAGTGTTGGAGGTTCTGGCCAGGGCAATCAGG
Organism: Nomascus leucogenys; assembly: GCF_006542625.1. NCBI lineage: Eukaryota > Metazoa > Chordata > Mammalia > Primates > Hylobatidae > Nomascus > Nomascus leucogenys. The sequence goes on along the minus strand of NC_044396.1, from coordinate 57,730,493 downwards.
CAGGAGAAAGAAATAAAGGGTATTCAATTAGGAAAAGAGGAAGTCAAATTGTCGCTGTTTGCAGATGACATGATTGTATATTTAGAAAACCCCATAGTCTCAGCCCAAAACCTCCTTAAGTTGATAGGCAACTTCAGCGAAGTCTCAGGATACAAAATCAATGTGCAAAAATCACAAGCATTCCTATACACCAATAGCAGACAAACAGAGAGCCAAATCATGAGTGAATTCCCATTCACAATTGCTTCAAAGACAATAAAATACCTAGGAATCCAACTTACAAGGGATGTGAAGGACTCTTCAAGGAGAAGTACAAACCACTGCTCAGTGAAATAAAAGAGGACACAAACAAACAGAAGAACATTCCATGCTCCTGGATTCCAAGAATCCATATGGTGAAAATAGCCATACTGCCCAAGGTAATTTATAGGTTGAATGCCCTCCCCATCAAGCTACCAATGACTGTCTCCACAGAATTGGAAGAAAACTACTTTAAATTTCATATGGAACCCAAAAAGAGCCCGTGTTGCCAAGACAATCTGCCAAAAGAACAAAGCTGGAGGCATCACGCTACCTGACTTCAAACTATACTACAAGGCTACAGTAACCAAAACAGCATGGTACTGGTACCACAACAGAGATATAGACTAATGGAACAGAACAGAGCCCTCAGAAATAATACCACACATCTACAACCATCTGATATTTGACAAACCTGACAAAAACAAGAAGTGGGGAAAGGATTCCCTATTTAATAAATGGTGCTGGGAAAACTGGCTAGCCATATGTAGAAAGCTGAAACTGGATCCCTTCCTTACACCTTATATAAAAATTAATTCAGGATGGATTAAAGACTTAAATGTTAGACCTAAAACCCTAAAAACCCTAGAAGAAAACCTAGGCAATACCATTCAGGACATAGACATGGGCAAGGACTTCATGACTAAAACACAAAAGCAATGGCAACAAAAGCCAAAATTGACAAATGGGATCTAATTAAACTAAAGAGCTTCTGCACAACAAAAGAAACTACCATCAGAGTGAACAGACAACCTACAGAATGGGAGAACATTTTTACAATCTACCCATCTGACAAAGGGCTAATATCCAGAATCTACAAAGAACTTAAACAAATTTACAAGAAAAAATGAAACAACCCCATCAAAAAGTGGGCAGAGGATATGAACAGACACTTCTCAAAAGAAGACATTTATGCAGCCACCAGACACATGAAAAAATGCTCATCATCACTGACCATCAGAGAAATGCAAATCAAAACCACAATGAGACACCATCTCACACCAGTTAGAATGGCCATCATTAGAAAGTCAGGAAACAACAGGTGCTGGAGAGGATGTGGAGAAATAGGAACACTTTTACACTGTTGGTGGGACTGTGAACTAGTTCAACCATTGTGGAAGACAGTGTGGCGATTCCTCAAGGATCTAGAACTAGAAATATCATTTGACCCAGCCATCCCATTACTGGGTATATACCCAAAGGATTATAAATCATGCTGTTATAAAGACACATGCACACGTATGTTTCTTGCAGCACTATTCACAAGAGCAAAGACTTGGAGCCAACCCAAATGTCCATCAATGATAGACTGAATTAAGAAAATGTGGCACATATACACTATGGAATACTATGCAGCCATAAAAAAGGATGAGTTCTTGTCCTTTGTAGGGGCATAGATGAAGCTGGAAACCATCACTTTCAGGAAACTATCGTGAGGACAGAAAACCGAACACCACATGTTCTCACTCATAGGTGGGAATTGAACAATGAGAACGCTTGGACACTTGGTGGGAAACATCACACACTGGGGCCTGTCATGGGGTGGGGGGAGGCGGGAAGGATAAGCATTAGGAGATATATCTAATGTAAATGATGAGTTAATAAGTGCAGCACACCAACATGGTACATATATACCTATGTAACAAACCTGCACATTGTGCACATGTACCCTAGAACTTAAAGTATGATAAAAAAAATTAAAAAATCATAAAATAATCATTTTATAATTTTAAATAAGTTAAATATATTCATTATTTATTCAGTAACATTTATAGGTTATCTACTATATAGAATACTCAAGAATAGAGAGATGAAATATGAGTTATATTTCTTCAAGATGTTCACAATATATTAATAATAAAAACATCTAAATGGCATACACATAGATTGTCAATATTAATAATCAAGCTCATTATATTTTAAGCTTATGATTGGTACATTTGGAAAGTGCAACACATATTTGATGTTCCATGACCAAACACACATATTTGATGGTCTATGACCAAACAACAACATAGTAATAGACCAGAAGTGGTTAACAGAAGGGATTTTCATGACAAATTGAACCACACTTTAATTTTATAGTTAATAACGCTGAGGCCCTCTCCAATTTAAAATAAAAGTCTCTAAAATATGGCTTGTAGTTTTTATAACTATGTTTAAAACCTAATCATAATGATCTTTTATGTGCATATTTTGGTTTAATCCATGCACCTCTGCATCTATTAAACATCATTTTAATATATATTCATTTAATTTCTGACTGCTACATGAAGTATATCTTAAAAATAAATTGAAAATATATTTTGAGAAATATAACCAAGATGAATATGTATATATCAGTTTAAGCATATATTCATTATCTCAGCATGCCTTATTCATTAATAGTAAAAAGATTGTTTAAAAATTTGTATTTTTCGGGGCCAGACTGACTGAATTTATACTGCATCACCATCCCTAAATAGCTGTATAGCCTTGGGCAAGTTACTTAAGTACTCTGCATCTTACTTGCATCGTCTCCAAAATAAAATATAATAAATGCATTTACGTCATAGGGTCATTTTGGTTGTTAAATGAGTTAATATATGCAATGTGCTTAAGCAGTACTGGGTAGGTTATTCTATGTAAGCAAATGCTTTTGTTTCTAGTATTTCTAAAGAAAAATGTTTCCATAAAAGTACAGAATTCTCAGTAAAACAAGAACTTTGGCTGGCTAGAAAATACATTGCTCTAATATATGATCTATAACATTTTATTCAGCCATAATGAAGTATTAAAATTCTAGGTGCCACATTACTTTTTGACTAAATTTTTACAACAATTTTATGAAAGAGATCATTATGCCCATTTTGGAAAGATAAAAACTGAGAGTCTAAAAAGTTAAACAACTTGTCCATATTCACATTGCCAGAAATTGCCTTAGCCATGAACTGCCTTCTATTTTTCTCTTAGCAAATCTATAAGAAACAGAATTCTTTCTATGGTGTTAAAGCAATGAGAATCTCCTTAGGAATTGTGTTAAATATCAATTTTTCACATCCATGAAAACTAGCTTAAATGATCTTCCATGAGTCAGTGGTTAGCAGTTTCTGTTTTACATTATGCATGATTCCTAGCTGCACTTTGTATAGGCTAATTACATGGTGCCTCATTAATAATCTTCAGGGTTTTTCGAGCTGTGAAATTTATAGCTTTTGTGGTGAATTACTTCTCACATTTGCACAGTTTGGGGTCTTGTAAGTCTAGTTGAGATACTAAATATCAATATCAGACATCAAGTAGGAATAAGGGGAAAAGACCGAACATAGTCTAGTTAGTGATTTTAAAATATTGAAAAACAGCGAATACTTTTTAATATTTTATTTTTATGACTGCAGGCATTTTTATACCTGTAGAGATGATTATAACATAGAATAGATTTTTTAAAAGCCTATAAAAATGTTTCCAATCATAAGTAGAATTCATGATGAGATTCAAGATGACTTTCGGTTAAAATTCACTCAATTCAGCACTGATTGCACAAGAACAAATGAAGAATGGTATTATCTTGGTGCTCAACACCATGGTCAACAGACATAGTACAGCCTCACCACAATACAGCCTCATCACATTATACTTTGTGGTGAGGCATCAGCATGCAATCTGAGCAGGCGGTCTGGCCAGTCTTCATTCCTGCAGGTCTATCCCACTCCTCAGAATCTCTGGATGCAACCACTTAGGGAACCTAACCTGCACTCAAATCTTGGCTCACTGATGGAGGATTCTACACTTAAAAAATATACTTCAAGCTGGGTTTAATTGGTATGTTCCTCAGATTAGATTGGTGTTGCTCACAGGTAGACTGCATCAAAATCTGACAGAGCAGTTTCACCTGCCAGCAGAAGCTCAAGTTTAAACTGGGAAGACAAAAAGAAGCCTCAGTAAAGAGCACAGGGTGGAAATAGTGGAGAGGTGAAAAAAAAGGTAGTTATTTTGACTCAGTGGGTCTGCAACCAAATACTTCAAATATAATTTAAGTATTGTTTATGGCATACTTACAAAATGCTTCCAGAATGTGATGAACATGACGAGGAAAGGACATGGAAAATACAATTAACACAGTGGCTAAGTTCTAGAGCCACATTGCTTGAGTTTAAATCCAACATTTGCTGCCCATTTATGGTGTGGATCTTTTTATTTTTTTTTCTTTTTGAGACAGAGTCTTGCTCAGTCCCCCAGGCTGGAGTGCAGGGGCGTGATCTTGGCCCACTACCACCTCCACCTCCCAGGTTCAAGTGATTCTCATGCCTCAGTCTCATGAGTAGCTGGGATTAAAGATTTGCACCACCACACCCAGCTAATTTTTGTATTTTTAGTAGAGACGGGATTTCACCATGTTGGCCAGGCCAGTCTCAAACGCCTGGCCCTAGGTGATCCACCCGCCTGGGCCTCTCAAAGTGCTGGGATTACAGGTATGAGTCACCGCACCCAACCTATGGTGTGGATCTTGATCAAGTAGGAAAACTTCTCTGTGCATTGGTTACCTTATTATTATTATTATTATTATTGTTATACCAGATGAACCTGTTGCAAATATTAAATAACGCTTATAAATCACTTACACTTATATCTGAAACACAGTAAGTGCACATTTATAATTATTGTGTGTACTGATTTGGGTAAATGAGACAAAAGTTAAGGAATAATTAAATTTCTGTGAAAAGACCTATGCCTATTTATTACATCCAACTTTAACAGAATGGTCAATGTGTCATAAATACAAATGTGTAAAAAAGTTACTACTTTGACCAATCTTTTTACTTTGTATCTAGTAAATAGATTGTTCCTGGGGAGAAAGCTTTACCACTGCTAGTACAATGAAAAGATTTTAATGGCAACTAAATGGAAATTGAATAAAATCTTCCCTTACATGATGAAAAGCTCTACCTATTGGTTATAAAATAATACACTACTATGTTTAAGTTACTCCAGATTTTTTACGTATGGTTTTCTCTAGTACTTATCAAATGTAAAAACTTGCTTGTAGGGCATTTGGGAATTCGTTTGAAAAGGCTCTGGTCATTGAGTTTCTAATTATGCTACTTCCCTTCCTTGGACTCTAAATTGGGAATGCCTTATCTAGTATAAACATTTCAGAATATGCAAATTCTTCTTACACCATATGCTATAAAAAGCCTTAAATTTAAATACCATAATCTTAAGTACTTATTTAATTTTTTGTATGTTGCCTCATTTGTCAACTAAAATCAAACCAAGCCAAAAACAAAGCAAAATCCCCCATGACTAAGAACACCATGCCATTTTCCTTAAGTAGTTCCTATTTCAGGCTAGCTATACATATTTTCTAAAATGATCTGGAAATTCACTAAACTTAGGTTTGGTTCTAACTTTGTCAGTAAGTGGTTAGATTACCTTTGTCAAAAATGCATGAATTCCCTGAGCCAGTTTCCTCATATTTAGAGGAAAAGACCAAGACTCCACAATGTCTAGGGAACCTTCTGACTCTAAGTTTTCATGTACTCTAAATAGATGAAACTCATGAAACAGACTTCTCCAGTGTTTCTCAGCCTTTTTAAATCTTTGCTTGCTTTCTTGATGTTAAAAATAAATTCATGGGCTTTAACATTTAGCAATTTGAATAAGCACAGTGACTATAAATATAAATGGCAAAAAGGTGCCCCACTCCATAGAAGCAAAGAATCCCTTCAATAAATACACATACACCTATGCACACTCTTCGACTGGGATTCTCCCTCATTGTATTTCAGAATCAAAACACTGTTGCTAATTCACATCAAAAGGAATTTTCCCTAATTAAACTTTGCAGAAAACTACAAACTCAGAGTTTGCTCTGTCTTTGACATTCTTAGAGCAAAATGCTTTTATTTACTACTCTGTCTTCCATATCTTCTGAGACTGTGCACCCCAGATAAGGCAATAAACTTGAGCGTATATTTCCATTATTGTGCTATTACTGACTAACCCAAGTTCTAGTTTCTAATAACCAAGACTATAAGAGTGTTTTTTTCATGTTATTAAATGAGACTTGTTACTACCCTTCACAGTGCTGTAGATAGTACCCTTCCCACCATAAGCACTCAGTGAACACTTTGCAAATGGTGATAAGGGCATACCATACAAGATACATGGACCAATTTCCTTTTTGGGGCAAATCACACTATTCTACAACACATGGAAGAAAGTTTGATAGTTTTGCACCAGACTAGTTTAAGCAACCCTAAAGTAAATTCAATGATAAGGCCAGTTGATAGTAAAATCTCAAGCATGAAAAATGACACTGTCTTCATTTTTTATGCGTAATGTCAAGTATGGATTATAAATAAACTGGAGAATTTTCAAAACCCCTCTCATTTAATTGCTGTAAATAGACTAAACATATACAACAAAACCAAATTATCTTGTAGGTTTTCCTGCCTTAAAAGCAAAGATTTGGGGGGAAGGAGAAAGGGCAAATAGTGAAACTAGTGATAAAAATGAAGTGTCCAGCCTTGGGACTGGTGCATAGAGTCCCGCATTCCAATAAGACTCGACAAACAGCTCTGATCAGAATCTAAGTGATGGGAAACAGCCTGTAGCTTTGAGATTAGCTGCTTCACACTAGTTCTGAGTTAAGCCTGCACAAGTAACATCATGAATCCATAATTATAATTATGCATTAGAGTATGCATAATAATCTTAAAATTAGTAAACAAAGAAAAAGCATCAGAATTTCTCAGCTATTTTCAGGATCCTGTTACAGAAGACAAAATATGACTAAGATTTTAGGGAGGGGTGTCTACTGAAACTTTTTTTGCATGAAATTTGCAAACTTGAAGAAATAACTGATGAATCAGTATTGATTTAAAAGTCTCCTTTAGGAAACTCCACATAAATGAGTCAAAGAAATGCAATAGGGTATCTGAAAACATATGAAGCAAACATGCAACATGCTCATACTTAAAATATCTAAAGTTAGAAACAGAAATAATAATTAACATCTTGCACTTCTGTTATTGTCTAGTAAAATAATGTGTATGCCTGGAATTGTTTGGAAAAAGATAATGATCTGTGATTGGCTAAAATAAAGTGGGTAAGAGAACTAAGAGATGTGTTGAAGGTAATTAATGGCAAGTGGCAAATTTTTGTTGTTTTTGTTGTTGTTGCAAACTACTAGATTCCAAAAATCTAACCATAAAGGTCTCATATTAACGTCTCCATTTGTTATGTAAATTCATTTCCTTTCAGCTTTCAGAAGTGAAGATGGAATTCTAGTTGAACAGTAATATCTCTTCATATCTTGAAAGACAGTTACATCATGTAACTTCTCATGTACCTTCCATTCTTTTTTTAAAATGTAACTTTGCCTTTTTGGGGGGGCAAAATGATTTGATATTCCGGAACCCTAATCTTTTCTCACGGTACTATTTTTACTACTTTGCTCTGAAACGTGGCCAAGTTCTCCTCATTCTTCATAACAGAGTCTTAAACTGAACACCCTTATCTTAGTGAGTGTTGGTAAACCTGAAAGTAAATGGGTCCTGCTAGGACCTAGTCTATATACAAGGTAAGATGCTAAGGTGATTTTCAGAGCATTTATTCTTCAATGAGGCTAAAAAGATACCAAAAACTACCCGAACTACTTTTATATTTCATTTTTCTTGCTCTTCCTTCCTATCAAAGTTCAGAGGAACCTTTCAACATTCTTCCTTTGCAAAATTGTTCCTGTATTTTTTACCATGTTTATTATTTTCTTCACCTAAAATTTTTGTATCCTTTACTAAAATTCATCAGCTTCTGATCCATAATATTTTGCCATTTACTCTAATAATAATTACTCATATTTTCTATAATGATCTTCTCCAGTGTTCTTTTATGGGTTCTCACTCCTCCCAGCCCCGTCTTCTTCCCTTTCTATTCTTAACCACCCACCTCCCCACTCTCCTCTCCCTTTTCACCATGGTGTGCTTTGCAGTATCATTACAAGCCTCAGTCATCATTTGGTTATGTTGACGTATTGAGCAACTGGTTTAAAATCTCCAATTAAATCACACAATCACCTATTTTGGCTGCTGTTAATTATTATTACATATATCATTTTGACTACTGAAATCATTTAAGTCTATTTTAATCAAATAAACCAATCAACAGACACTTACTGATCACCTACTATGGACAAAGGCAATCCTGAGTGTTGTAAAGATCACAAAAGGGCAGTTATTTTGAAAATTTTGAATGTAGAGAGGGAAAGGTTAATCAAGCAAGGGTATAAAAAGTATCTTCCCAATGCAATCAATGGCTTGGCTAGAGAATTAAGACAAGAGAAATAATTGCAAAAGTGATTTGGACACTGAGGAAGAAATTTTGAGACGGTGATTGAAGTCAACTTTGTCAAGTAAATGATAATCCAAGTTTCCCCCATGAATTGGAAGATAGGAAAATGATCATTTTTTTCTTTCCACTAACTATTTCCCTAGTAAAACCAAAATTATCTTCTTTATTTCAGCTTTGGGAACATCTGCATTTTTTATTATATGTTGGTTCACATGCTGAAATGTTACAGGCACACAGACAATTAAAATATGTAGTGACCCTGTAGAAAGAGAGAGCAAGGGAGACAGAAAAGTTCACAGACTTTCTAATGCAGAGCCAAGTCTAGATATATTATTAGACATTTGAAAAATTCTTTCATACTCCAACCAAATATTTATAGCTTGTTTTTGGTCAACAATCTTGTTATTATGTTGTTAATGTTAGATGACTGTGCTAAAGACATTCTTTAACCAAACCAGGAAAAAATTTGTGTGAAATGATTAAATACAGGGAATCCTAGTTATAAATAGACTCTAAAAGTTCATCTGAAAATGTACCATTTGGAACTGAAATTACATTTTTCACCTTTACCAGGGTTTCTCAAACCAGAGACTGCAGACCTCTCAGGGGCTTCAATATTTATGGGCATTTTTTTTCAATTGGATGTTTTCATTTTAATCCTAATATCCTAATATAACAAACATGAAAACCAATGCACTTTTATAATGCATAATAGCAAATCAGCTATTTTATAGTAAAAATGCCCTTTTGAAATGCAGTAAATAGAATATTCTGGTTTATTTAAGATGGCATTTCTCAAATGGTAGTTTATAAATCCCTGGGAAATTTTGAACCTATTGGATTTTGTTTTCTTTAAAAAGAGTCTATATCTTACCCAGCTCTTCATGAGTAAAGAACTGCATAGACTCAATGTTACAAATGGTCAAGTCTCAAGGTTGGATTACAAGTAGGTTACTTAGCTCTTAATTTAGCCATGCATTAAATATGAATTCCTGTGTCTAAGAATAAGGATCAGACTGGGCGTGGTGGCTCTTGCCTGTAATCTCAGCACTTTGGGAGGCTGAGGTTGGGTGGATCGCCTGAGGTCAGGAGTTTGAGACCAGCCTGGCCAACATAGTAAAACCTCATCTCTACTAAAAATACAAAAAATTAGCTAGGCGTGGTGGTGGGCGCCTGTAATCCCAGCTACTCGGGAGGCTGAGGCAGGAGAATCGCTTAAACCTGGGAGGTGGAAGTTGCAGTGAGCCGAGATCGCGCCATTGCACTTCAGACTGGGCAACAAGAGCAAAACTCCATCTCAAAAAAAAAAAAAAAAAAAAAAAATTTTTTGTTAATTTGTTAAAGGAGGGAAAAGGAGATTGAATGTTTCTTTTTCTGGTCACAGGAAAATTTTTAATGTGTTTTGTATTCTTCAGCCTTCTCCCGTCTCTGTTCCTGTCTCCCTGATTTCAAAACTGTTGTCCCTGATCCTTGGAATTTTTGAGCCTCTTCAACTCCCCTAAACTGGGCTCCTTATTTGAAGTATTTGTCCTATCTTACAAATTACTCAATGTGCCAAAATGACCATTTTTCTCTTTTTCACCATAAAGCAAACAAACACTTCTATTCATTTAGTGGATCAGTTCTCAGTAGGAAGGCAATCTGACTGAATTGGTATGAAGGAATGAAATGATTGCTATGTCACTGATTTATCTATAACTATTAAGCCATTCCTCGTTTTCAAAATTTGTTTTTCTTTCTCCAAATCTAAAGAGATACGGTCTTTAACTCCTCCAAGTTTTTGTTTGTTCATTTTATTTTTAAGTCTCTCCAGTGGCTCTCTTGGCTAAATATTTGATCACTGCAGAATGGCCAGGGTGCAACTTGGGCATTTTTCAGCTAATATAATAAGCAAAAGTAAGTCAGGAGCTGTCTGTAAATAATGTATAAACTCGATGGCCATAGAAGCCTGACATCCTGACTTTTGAGATGTTTGGAACAGGCTCACTGGTTACCAAGTTACTACCATGGAAGTGCAATGAACTATGCTCCTAAGAATTGTGTTCTTCTTTCTTCAGAGAGTAATTTCTGAAACTGCTGAACTCTGGTAGCTCTACGTGTATCATGGCCTCCCTACATATCACTTGTCACTAATTGGCAGCAGCTGCTCCAGACAGTCTTGGTCCTGGTAAACAGACTGAATGCTTTTCTCTGCCCTTAGGAAATCTGTCTCTCCAGGTGAGGTTTGAGGCCATGTGCAGAGCAGACTGTTGAGTTTGTTTTCCTGCTATTTGGACAATGGATGAATTTCGGACTTCAACATTTTAGTGTCACTGGTCCACTCTTTTGGACACTTCTGAAAATAAGTGCTTTTCAAACCTATTTTTTTCAATTCCTGATTAAAAGGCCACAGAGCCCCTAATATACAATATAAAATAAATACATCTTTGAGAGTTTAATGCAATTTGGCATAGAAACGAAGTTGATATCCAATTTCTCCTTTAGCATTGTTAGCTAGTTGTTATATGCTAGTTTCCAATTCACTCCTAAAAATGGTAAATACAGACTCATTTTCAGTAAAAGTTAAAGGCAAAGATGTTGACCTTCTTCTATTTTAACTTTTCAAAGAGCCCTGTCGGCACCACGGTTCCAGTATCAGTAATTTCCCAGAACCCTAGACCATCAGTGACATCATTTTTAATGTTTTGCTCTTCTTTACAATATTATAAAAATGAATCTTATTCTGTTTTTAATCACAAGCCTTATCCAGCAATCAAGGTAGGTATATAATAAGCTACTCTGTAAATCTAAACATTCCCCACAAATGGAAATGATACAGCCTGGGCTCTCTGATTGTTACTAAGGCGACTATCTAAAATGAAAATCTGATTAACCCTTTCGCTGCCTGGAACTACCCATGTACCATGTTAGCTGACTTCCCTGAACTTATCTCTCCTTTTTCCCCCTCAAGAAATTCATAATTGCATTGCTCCAAAGTAGTTATGCTCTGGTTATCCTATCTGAGGACAAGAGGGCTGTGATGGGTGGTAGTTCCATCTGGACTGCTGAGTGGGGTGGCTGCCTCATCATGAAGAAACAGACATTAAAACAGAGGGCACATGATTTCCCACTTATTTACGGCATTAGTTTGATGAAACCCCTAACAACATTAAAGGATTTCCATTCAATAAATAGCCAAGTACCACTGTATTTTCTTTTCACTCGGGAAATGATGTGACAGTAAGAGCTGTATGTTTCACAAACATATTTTCCTCAACTATTTTTGAATGACATTAGCAACTGTTAACATTTGCTAGGAAGAATAATATTTCAAAGCATTATGCAGAGTTTTAGCCAAGAACAAATATCCACCAGGCGCTGTCTACTCTCTTTTTACAGTTAAACCAAAAAGGAAATTCAACAGCAAGGCGGGGCGGTGATACAAGAACGCATATTTCCATGTAACTTTGGCAATGGGAGGCTGTGCACTAGGAATTCATTAATAGATTTAGAAAACTAAGTTATATAATACAATTAAAATGCTTGTAGCTTTTAGAGTACATCATTACATTCAAAGTTCTTTAAAACTCTCATTCCCCACTGCCTCCACACCACTCCCCTTCCAAACCTTTCTAGAATGATGACTTGATAGTTTCCACTTGTCCTCTCCACTGGAGGCAAAAGAGCCCATTTGTTATTCCCTACGCAGTGCTTGATTTCTCCCTTCCTCTTCCGTTTAAGACCATTCCCTCCATCCTGGCTTCCCTCCATGCTCCTGGCTTCCCTCCATGCTCCTCTACCAGTTTGAACCCATCCCTTCCTTCAGATCTTGTTCAGCTCTCATTGCCCTGAGGAAGCATTTCCCAATTAACCTCACTCCCCTCCTTCAGTTCACCCTTTTATGTCCCCTGGGAATATAATTGTGCTATGCCATTTTGTACTTGTTGATACATTGCTTGTAATTGCTTTTTTTATTGTGTGTGTGTCATTGCATTTGCTTCTGTTTCATTTGTCTACATTTTATTCCATGTGTCTCTTCTTTCCTTGTTCAGTCTTCTAGTTTTTATCATTTCAGAAGCAATGTTGATATACCCCCGACCAAATAGTTCATCAATAAATACTTTACGACTAATTTAAAAAATAATGTTCGTGAATCACTTAACTTTCAATATTTTTATGATCCTTCATGCTGAATTTTGCAAAGTAACAGCACCACTAGCAAATGACTCTCAAATCTATATTGTCAGCTTTTAGCTAATCTCCCATATCCTTGCATTCCTTTAAGGATATTTCTTCCTGGATATTTGTATTTCTTTTTCTTACTATAATTTCAAATTCAACATGTCTAAAATGAATTTCACCTTCTCTAAAAAGCCAACTTTCCCTTCACATTTACCCATTTCTATTAGTTACTCACTGATATAAAAAAAAAAAAACTCGTTGTTATCTAGCCTTTCTAAACTCTAAATAATATATTCAACTTTTACATATGGCATTAAATAGCAATAACTTGAAAAATGTTTGATACATTAATGAATTACATTTTTGGTTGAATGTTCACACAAAGTATTCAGTGTGCCTTATAGGGAGTAATAATTGTAGTTAATGATCAGAAATGTAAAAGAATGTGTAACATGCAAGAATAATCAGTAAAAATTCTTTTTAAGGATTTTTTTCTTTTTTTAAGAGAGTTTTTATTTTAGATTCGAGGGTATGTGTGCAGGTTTGTTACACAGGTAAACTTGTTGTACAGCTTATTTCATCACCCAGGTACTAAGCCCAGTACCCAACAGTTATCTTTTCTGCTTCTCTCTCTCCTTCCACCCTCCACCCTCAAGTAGTCCCCAGTGTCTGTTGTTTCCTTCTTTGTGTCCACAAGTCCTCATTATTTAGCTCCCATTTATAAGTGAAAACATGTGTGGTATTTGGTTTTCTTTTCCTGCATTAGTTTGCTAGGGATAATACCCTCCAGCTCCATCCATGTTCCCACAAGACATGATCTCGTTCTTTTTTATGGCTGCATAGTATTCCATAGTGTATATGTACCAAATTTTCTTTATCCAATCTGTCACTGATGGGCATTTAGGCTGATTCTGTATATTTGGTATTGTAAATAGTGCTGCAATGAACACTTGTGTGCATGTGTCTTTATGGCAGAATAATTTATATTCCTCCGGGTAAGAATATTTAATTCACTACATATTAGGATATATTAAATCATTAAAAAGATGTTAAAAAATTAATTTAGAGTTTGGGATCTAAAGTACTGGAACTGGTTACAAATTCAGGAACACACAGGAGAGTGAACATGGAGGCTGGCTTAACTGGGAAAGAATGGAGTGGACCTTGGGGTACTGATTACCTGGTAGAAGGTATTCAGCTTAGGGAGATGGTAAGGGGAGGCCATCTGTTGCCACAAATAGGTGACTTTAGACAAACGCATTTAACTCTTTGGAGTTATACTTCTTGCCACTGTGAAAAGAATGAATTCAAGGTTCTCAAAGGTCACTTCCTCCTATAGATTTTTATGAATCTATACATAACTCATTAATTGGGAGATGAAAGATACTAGTGTGTGACAGTGAAAGTGAGAGGGGGTGTTCATCGGAGATAGCAAGGTACTCCTCTGTTCCCTTCTTCTTTTCTCAGATCCCTCATTAATATGAGACAAAATTTATTACATTTTAATGTACTTTCTGGGCATTTATACTCCACCAGTAAACCAAGTTTCAAGTTAAAAAAGATAATATTTTCTTGGCAGAATCTGAGGTATCAACTAATGGAAGGAAGGAGGAATTTTAAAGAAGATAATTAAGACATGTAAAACTACATTATTAAGGTGTTACCTATTTGTAAGCCAATTCTGTAAATCTATAGAAAACATTCTAAGGAATGGCCAAAGAGGAGAGAGGATCAAATAATTTAAGAAGATCTGAGGGGACCTATGTAGAAACCTTAAAATCAAAGGTAGGAAATCTGTGTGAGCTTTATTAGAAAACTGGTATGGTCTTATGAAGGGAGTGGCTTATTGAATCCAGGGACAGCATAGCTGAGGATAATTTGGAGGGGGATAAAAGCCAGTTGAAGACAAACTTGTTATTCTCTCCTCTCTACCAAAAGCAAGCAAACAAACAAACAAACAAATTGTGGAAAGAACCATGGGCAGAATATCATAAACAGTTCTTCCTTTAATTATATATGTGATCAGCTATGTTGTTTCTCAAAGCTTCAGTTTTCTTATTTGGAGAGTATGGGTTGGACAAAGTTTCTTTAAGCTCCCACATTGTGTAATTTGGCAATATCACGGTTCCATGGGACTGTTACCAGGAGATGATATATAATTTTCCAAAAGAATATAGAAAATACAGGCAGTAATGGTTTATTAACATAATGACAATAATGGTTAGTATTTATGGAGAGCTTGTTCTGTGCCAGCCTTTGTGTTTTGTAATTTCCATACATAACCTATTTTAAAATTCAAAACATGTGTTTGTATGTTCTATTAATGTCTCCACTCACACAGATCAGCCAATTGGAGCACAGAGAAAGGTAAAGTGGCCCAGAGCCACAAGCTCAGCAGTGACGGAATTCAGATTTAAGACCAAGCATTTCAACTCCAGTGCCCGAGCTCTCCATCACCACACTACAACAACTCAAATGAAAAAAAGATATGGAAATACATATATTTCTGAATGTATATAGAAGAAGAAGAAATGCAGCATATAATCAACACTAGAAAATAAATGTTACCTGAAAATTGTGTCCTCTTAGGGTGAGGAGAGATAATATTTAGAAGCAAACATAGAAAACACCAATAAATAATTGTTTCATCTCTGTTTTTGCACACGTACACACCAACACAATAAACATTTCTGCTATTTTGTTGTTAATTTGGTTTATTTGAAATATAAATAAAAATATGTGAGAATTTTAAAAAGAAGCTATCCTCAGTGAGAGAATGGAAAATGAAATAATACTTAGAAAAACTGTCAGTGTTTAAAACAAAATGACCAGTCACTTCCATGCCAGGTATTAAGAGAAAATGACAAACTCTGCTGCAGACCTCAGTACTCATGATTCAGAGCAACATCAGATGCAAGAGGATAAACGAAGAGCTCATGGGAAGAACGTAGCCTCCAATCTAAAACTTGCTGGGCAGCCAAGAAAAATGCCCAGAAAGTACTGAAGTGAGTTACATAGCAAATTCATTAGTATATGTTTGAAAATGGAGAGCATTGCATACAGCCAGATATAGTGTTGCACTGAACAATTCTCAACATATCAATACAACTTTCTTACCCCATTTTCTCATAGAAGAATGAGAAACCAATCAGGCTGATATGACAAACATCACTGTCATTAGATTAAAAAACTTCATACTCAGGAAGCCTTAAAATATACCAAAATATACTTTTTCCATATCAACACAGAAGTTAATTGCAAGAAATTTACAAATAATGGTTGTTCATGGCACAACCTCAATATTTTGAAATCCACAACTGTCAGTCCTCTGGAATTATCTATCAACAGTCTTAATGATGTAGATAAAATAATAAATCAGTTGCTAATTTAATTTGCTGACAGCAATAACTTGGAAGGAATCATTATATTCAGATATAAGTCATTAATTAAATTCTATTCTATTTCAAATATTGCATAATGTAAAGGTGTATTACTCTGTTTTCAAAAAAAATCTCTTGAAGTAATTATTAACTGCCTTTCTTTGCTAATGAAAGAAAGATTCAGAATTGTATTGACTAATCTTTGGTTAACAATTGAGAGAGTGATGAAGTCAGGATTTGAACCTGGGTCACAGTTTTCTACTATCTCAGCTGTCTTTTGGTGGCATTAATACTGTAAAAGCCAAACACAGATTTTGAACATTTTTAATGTTTTTAAACAAAGTGTTTATCCAAACTACAGCTTTGCAGAGGAGTTATTTCAAAGTAATTTACTTGAGAATGAGAATGGCAATGAAAATTAAGATTTATTGAACTCTGCTTTAAGCACTATGTTAAGATCTTTTTAAAATGTCATTTTATTCAATTTATATATACAGCAAATATTTATTTGACGTGTTTTAGGTGTTGGTGAAATAGCAAGATAATCTGTCCTTGTGGAACTCAGTCTCTTATTAGGGAGAAAAAGATATGTATGAACACTAACTATAAGGTGATTTTAGGTAAAATAAAGATATAAAGAGACAATAACAGAGTCTTGTTTGCTTGATCTGTTTAAGTTTGTCCAGAGAAGGCTCTGTATCAGAGAGGACATCTGAGCATGTTCCTGAATGAAGCCAAGGAGTGAGCCATATGAAGGTCTGTATATATGAAGGTGAAATGTTTGGGGCAGAGGGCACAGCAAAAGCAGAGGCATCAAGATGAAAATCCAGCAAATTCTATAGCAGAAAGGAGACTAATGTGGCCATGGTGAAGTCAGCAAGGCAGAGATTGGATAGGGGCTAGAAAAAGTCCAGATCATGTAGGGCCATGTAGACCACGGAAAAGGTTTCAGATTTTACTCCAAGTGTGATGGGAAGCCATTGCATGGTCTTGGGAATACCACGCTGTAATTTCCATCTTAAAATACCACTTGGGTTGCGATGTGATGACCAGTCTTCATGGGACAAGGATAAATAGAAACAAGTGAGAAGGCTGCTGCTGAGGGCTGGTGAGAGATGATGGTGTCCTCAACCAGGATATCTCTGGAAGTGGTGGGAAGTGGTTGGATTTTGAAGGTGAAATTCATTGACTTGCTGGGGATAGAGTCAGTGAAGAAAAGAGAGGAATCAAGGCTAACTCCCAGATTTGAAGGTCTGAAAAACTGGATGAATGATGATGACATTTATGAATATGAGGAAGATTCAGATAGGAGTCATTTTAGGGTATATGTTTTGGAGTTCTGATTTCCAAATCTCTATTGTGATACAGTGATGTCAAGTAGGCAATTACAAATATGAGTCTGGATCTCAGATGAGAGATTGGGGCGGGGATTTAAATTTGGCTTTAAGATGGAAGTTAAAGCCATGGGGTATGAGATCATCTAAAGAAAAGAATAGACCAGAGTACTGGACTCAATATTTAGCAGTTAGTTTCTGGGCCAAGAGAACAGAAAGTGCATTCAGTAAGGTGGGGAAAGCAACAGAGACCATGTCATGGGAGCCAAGTGCTGACAGTGCTTCAGGAAGGAGGGACTGATGGAGTAGATAAAATCAAGCCTTATAGCTAAGCAGGATAAGAACCCCCACCTGCTGTCATTTTCTTAAAAAACAGTTGAAGAACCTGAAATTGAGAGAGGTCAACTAACTTGCCTAAATTATACAGCTAATGAGTGCTACAGCTAGGACTCACACTGGTGGGTGATGTCTGATTCAAAAGATCATCATTTCCACGTTTTCAAAGTGTATGAATATTCTCTAAACATAGATAATACTACAGAACCATTCTGAATATTGATAAGGCTAATCATTCACAACTGGGACCATTCTCATCTATTAAATAAATAAAACATTTAACAATTAACAGTCAGATTTTTGGGGAAAAAAGCATAAATTCACACAGATGCTTGTCCATACTACAATTAATTTGCATTGCCAATTTTGCAGAACCATTTTTCATTGCACATTAATATCCTTGATATAAGTTTTTATTATGTCCTCAGGCTAAATAGATTAGTATATTATGTAGATTTGCACTATCATATGTCTTCCTAACCCAGTGACGAAACATTTGAGTATCCCTATATACCATGTTGTAAGCAAGAATCTGTATAATTCTAAATTTGTACACCACTGCTGTAAAATGCTCTATGCCAACTCTTTTTATGTGAGGTAACCAAAGCTGAGGCACCTTTTGGTATGGAATCCCTTTGCTATTGCCTAACACCATAAAATTTTTGGCAGCAAAGAGCTGCCATATGGAGAGACAATGCCTACTATTCCACTATGCAAAAATCATGAAATGAATCACTATAATTCTCTGTGTATCATAGTACATTTATAAGCATATGAAAGAAAATTTAGTTTGTTACATAGGTTAAAATAAAGCTTTCAAAAATAATTTATCAATAAGCTTTTCAGAATAAATCTGGGAAGAATATGTAACTTGATTTAAAAAGTAGCCAGTCTGTGAGCTCTGGGCAAGCAACAATAAGAATAAGAAAGACATGAATGTCTCTGAACTTCTCTGGTTGGAATGCGGCCTCTACCAGTCAAATAATTTTTTTATGATAATTTAGCCTAAAGTATACTACAAAAAATACTCCGTGCTGATGCAAACAAATGCCAAGTTCATGGCCAAAATAAACAGAAGCAAGTCAAATCTGTCACAGGCAAACAAATACATAGTATGTACACACATATTTATGTATGTACAAATGCACACATACGTATCATAGGCATGAGCCATTTAATATAGGAATTCACTTTTTTAAAACATACAATATAAAACCATTATTAGAACATAAACCCAATGAATCTTAATTTTGAAATCTTGAAATTCACTTGGGCCAGGTTGAAGCTAATACAATCCTTTCTTCTAGAGAAGGTCAGGTAGGGAACATAAGTGGGAACAATTATAATTGGGCTTCATTTAACCAAATTTAAATATTTCTATTAACTGGACAAAGAGATAAACTCAGTATTTTACCATGCTCCATATTTATATTGACTAAAATCTATCTTCCTGTAATTTGCATCCACAGAACAAAAACCAATCCTTTTTTTCATGAGGTTTTCATATTCTAAAGGCAGTTTATATTGTCACCAATTGTAGTGAGCACTTATGAAGTGTCCTCCCATATCTTCACTTTTCTGAAAATCACTTCTCTACCTCCTAGCCTTAGGTGTGTTCCTCTGCTATGCTGGGACAGTAAGTCTTTTCCTTAGGGTTTTCAATGACAGAATCAAGAAAGTCAAGGGCATAACTCACTGGGTAGATGCAAGTATGAACTATCAAGTTCAAAGCTTCTGTCCACTGAAGGGGCAGTTGGATGTAAGAGGAAGAAGAATGAAGCCAACTTGGAGAAATCAGAGGCCATAACAAATGTTGAAGGCATCCTGAGAGTTTCTGAATCTTCAGTACTAATAAATCTTGAGGCCTAGTGAATCCTGCCCTTGGTATCCATAAAATACTCTGCAATTCTAATAAATAAATGTATCCTTTTCTTTAAGCTGATTCAACTGTGTTTCCACAGCTTGCAGCAAAGAGTTCTTAATACATTCTCATTTACTTCAACTAATGCCTCTGCCCCCATGAAATAGAGTGGCCCAGGTCTCTAATGCAGGCACCATCATCAACTGTGTGACTTTCTGCAAATCCTCAGAATTCTCTGTGTCATTTGGTCCTATTAGTCCCAATATCTTATTTCCTATATAGAAGAAAAATAGGGGGAACAAAAGACAGAGAGGGGTATAAGGTTACATCCAAACCTGGGTTATACTGTTATCTCTACTTTTAGAAGAATTTGGCTATAATTTAGAATTGAAGATTAAGGAGGGGCAGGGGTATAAGAGCACAGAAAAGAGCAAAATAAGAACAGACAGAGGGAATATAAAAACTAAGCAATTCTGTCACCATTTTAGCTAAGTTTGACCATGAATAGACATGTCCAAATCCAGCTAATTAGGGAACAAGACCAGGGAACAGGTGATGAATTCTCTGGAGTCCCCTTACAGACTTTCCCAGGCAATAATGGCACTAGCCACTGCCATCTGCAGGCCCTACCATGTGCCAACTACTGGGCTTGGTGTTTTCATATGTTACCTTGTTAATTCCTTGGCTTAGACATCTTTTGGTTATGCTTAGAATAAAAAGACTGCTGGCTATTATCCTAAGCCTTGCAGTATGGTGCAGGGCTTCAGGTGGTGATGGAGAAAAACGATTCTTTGTCAGCTGCCAAGTATAAGTTCAGGAGCATAACTAAGGGTGAGAGGGAGGAGCAGGATGCCTCAGCCATGGAACCCAGGGCAGTTTGTCATTGAACTCTGTTAGACTGTTAGGAGAAGATTAAAGCTGAACACTAAATGATGATCTAGCACTTGGTGCACAACAAAATATAAGACTATGTCTACCTGTATTCTCATTTTAAAAATATTCATGGTGAATATGTAAAGGCATTATTCTCTCAGAAAATATGAAGGAAAACACTGCAAGAGTTGTGCTAAAGTCTTAAGAATCAAGTCACTAATAAGCATTCCTGAGTCTATCCTTGCGTTCTTACTTGCAAACAAGTTTCTCCACTTGAATTAAGATTATTGCTATAAACACTTTAGAGATATAGAATAAGTAAACAATAATATAATCATCATACTATGATTATCCAAAACAATCATAAATAAGGTAAAAAGCGTTGAAACAATTTAAAAAAAAATAAAAAATGAGCAGTTATTCTCTAATGCTTTTTAACTTGTATTAACTATAACATTTATTAAATTAAATGTTAAAAGAAAGAATGAAATAAAAATAAGTTAGCAAATTCATGAAACAAAAACATTAAAAATACAACAGAAGGGAAACTTTTGATTAATATTTGTCAGATACAAAGACAATAATTAATTGAAAAAAGAAATCCCTCTTAGTAGGACTTCAATGTTTCAATGATGTATTTTTTTTATACATATGCAGTTTTCCTTACTCAAAAATAATCTTTCTCTTGGTTTATAAACTTGACAGAAGCAAAAAAGAAATCTTAGAAACATTTCAGAGTATATTTCATTCCCAAATCCATAATTAATAGTCAAAATATAGTCTCAAAATACTGATACCATTATTGTAAATAGGGAGCTTCCGGGTGTATTTTTTCCCAAGTACAACTTTGTGTTTTAGGAACATCTGTCTTCACACTGTAGACTAAAATCAACAGG
This sequence comes from Nomascus leucogenys, assembly GCF_006542625.1. Taxonomy (NCBI): domain Eukaryota; kingdom Metazoa; phylum Chordata; class Mammalia; order Primates; family Hylobatidae; genus Nomascus; species Nomascus leucogenys. Next base: position 57,709,021 of record NC_044396.1, on the reverse strand, counting down.
AATACTATCTTAAATACTTGAGCAAAACTCAGTAAAAGATACAGTAGGCAAACATTGTGGTCGGCTCAGCAGTGATTACCAACTCATGCTCCAAATTCACTATAAAATGAAAATCAATATTTCCACAAGTTCCTGCAACATAAAAGATAACCTTCATTGATTTTTCTAGACTTAGGCCTCTCTGATAAAATCTAATATAAATTTTCAACCATGAGGATTTGGATCAGAGCAGGGGTGATAAGTCCTGCACATCTCTTAAGAGGTGGAGAATTTTTTTTTTTTAAAGTGCACATTCATACTATTTATAATTTGGCCTGTGCAAGTGAAAGCCTTTTCCACCAGTGCTATCAGGAATCTCTTCTAATTTTTATTACTGTGAGGCTAAAGCCTGTTCCAGATAATTTGGAAATTTCAGGGGAGTTGTGATAGGGCTGATGGTGCAGCCCTGGCTGACTTGAGAAAGGAGCTAACCGGTAATAGCCTCCATGGCTGTGCTGATTAAATGTTGCCATAGATGAAAGGCCTGCCATTGCCGCAATAAATTAACCAATCACACAAATCCCAAGTCAGTGCTAATCCTTCCTTGATACTCTGATCCTCTGATCAGCTCAAGGAGGTAAAGAAACTGGCTTGTGACGCTTGGTGCTCTAACCCCTGGATTTCATGTACACAACGAGCTAATGATATCTTGCTGACCAGTTCAATGGGATGAACTTCTCTCACAACCCTTAGGGAACACCACAGACTTCTTTAAAAAAAAAAAGACGAAAAGAAAAAGAAAAAAGAAAAACTGACAAGCAGATGGGAGGTTTTGTATTTTACTAGGAAACTGCAGGCAAACTATCCAGCACTAGTTAACTAAAATAATCATAAAGACAGGGCCACAGTATGACATGTTTTATATCGTTTAGGTGTGGATGATGAATCACAAAAGGACACGGATCAAAAAGAAGTGGGAATACTAAAGAAAGACACCTGGGGACAGTGGCATTTCAAGAAAGCAAGGTGGCCTTTTAATTTTTTAATTTTTTTCTTAGGTTCAGTTCTGAAGCAGCTCCCCCAATGAGTAATTTAGATTTTTTGCAGGTCCACATTTTGGATTTCTGGAAATTCTGTTATACACGCTGTGTTCCATAGCCATGCTAGCTAGTGTGATTAGAATCTGATTTAGGAATAGACTCATTTAATCAATTAGCAGAAGGTCTGACCACATGCAGTGTCTTGCTGTTAATTATGTGAGGGGTGCCTCCGCAACAGAGTTCGTGAAATTGAGTCGGTGCAGAATGCATTAGTGGACTTCATAATTGGGGAAAGTTTTTTTGTATGTAGTAATTGGTTGCTAGAAGTAAGAAGGCTCTAGGGTTTTCCTTCAGGGTTTCACACATAAAGAGTTTTTGAAAGGACTTCATTATCTTTCTTGGTCAGTCCCAAGAAATTAAAACTAATTTTTTTTATGAGGGAAATGTAGGAACAAGGAGGCAAATGTAGAAAGTCAGCATTTTGCAAATAAAACTAGTTTATTTAACGTGAGAAAGCGTGAGGTGAGGTAGCAGAGTTTTGTGAACATCTATGGCATTATTCCACTTTTTAAAGAGAGAGAAAAAGAAGAATTGATCATTTTTTCAGAAGTTAATTTTAAAACTCTTCTACCTGGTTGGTAAAATTTAATCACATTGAAACAATTTGATGAAGCAAAGCTAAGAGATGGTGATTATCATTTGGCAAGCAGATATTCTAAGTTTCAAATGCATTCATGGTGATAGAGGAAAAAGCCCTTTATCAAAATAAAAGTAATCAGTCCTATCAGTTCTCTCTCTCATAAAACTTCCCTGGATTCAACCCTCTTATCCTTCACCTTCTTCTTTATTTACATGATGAACACGCATGTGTAGGACAGCTTTCTCAAGTGACCTTCCCAAAGGCGGTCCTTCCCACTGCTGGACTCCGCGCAAGCAAGCCCTGTTGTAAGGAGCAGGTCTCATGGGAATTAATTAGTCAGAACACCAGAAGAACACAGCTCGCTCCCTGCAAGGCATTCTGGGCCAATGCTGCAGAATAACACAGCTATTTCTGACCAAAAAGAAGGGGGGGAAAAAAAAAAACCTTTTTTTTTTTCCAAGAACAACAGATGTTATAACAGTCCAGAGAGGTACTAAAGTAAGTTTTATGCAGCAGAACAACAGGATTGGAAATAACCGAAATAACGATCCCCAGCAGAATTTAATCCTTTTGAGTTCTCATCTGATGTCTCACACCTGCAATAGCTATTCAAATTTCATATTTATCCTAATTAATAGTCCTATATAATGTAGTTACATTGCGGCGGTACTATTAGGAATTTGATTCACTATCATTCCCAAATGAAAGACATTATTCATGGGAAAAATTAAATAGGAGACCATTTAAAACATGCTGCACTATATACTTTCTTAGTAACTTAGGAGAAGGGAGACTCAAATATATTGTTATGCTATCCTTTTTATTACTAAATTGAGATGGGTTGATAGCAGCCTATCATTATTATAATATTTATCTGCATTAAATGTGATGAAAAAACAATGCAAAGAAAAAACTGAAAATGGCTTCAACATAAAAAGAGAAAACAAAATTGTTCTCTACTTTTATTTAACAAGAAACTACTGTGCTTTTATCTAGTGTTAATGAAAGGTACATGGCACGTTCATGAGAAAATCACACAGGGGAGAGGTTTAGGTCTGCTCTCTTTTTCACATTAACATGCACACACGCAACTTCATAAATGTCAAATATTTGAAACGTATCATCTCAATATACTTAGTTTTAAATAAGTAGAAATAGTCCAGCATTTGACATTACTTTCACCCAAATTTTGTGTAACTCCAGAATGATTAGAAATACACACAGAAAATGAAATAGCATTTTAAAAACTGACCATGCCGACTCCTGCCAGTTCAAAGATTTATTACTGATATTCTGTGATTTTAAACAGAACCCAGGCATAACAGGGCCCTGACATTCAATCGCAACCCAAAATTCAACATCTATTAATAATGCATTTTTTTTCACAGATACCAAGGTACAGCTTTCAAATATACTGGTTAACAGTAAGAATGCAGCTGTTACATTTAGGAGGTGTGTCAGGAAATTGAAACACAAATATATAAGCCTGAAAAATAAAAATATTCCAATGTAGAATTTCAATTCTACTTTACAAAAAACAATGGCATTAACTAAATTTATAGAGTAGAGAAACAAGATGAAAGGAAGGAGTAGGTCTGTTTTTTTCCTGGGTGCCACATACTGAAAATCACCACAGATACTACCTTGCTTAATTGAAGTTTTAGAGATAGAGTTCCAGGCCATCTTTCCCTATCTGCTCTATCTGCTCAGGAATCTCATAATCACTCATTTAAAAAAAAAAAAAAAAAAAAAAAGCAGACAAAGGCAGCCTCACCAAGAGACCTCCTTCTCTATCATGAGTTGCTTTATACGATGACTAGAAATTGGTTAAATTCTTATAGGAATAAAATATTTAACTATTATGATCTCTGTTCTCACCCCTGATACACAAAAGAAGCTTTGGATCCCAAATTTGACTAAGAAACTTGGAAGAGCATTAGGATTGGTGCCAAACTTGCAAAGGTTTTCACAGGAAAAGTAGAATACCTTCTTTCGCTAGGTATAGCATACCAGAACAACCAGGGAGAGTGACAATCTATTTGCAACTAGAGTAAAAACTGGGATGGTGGAGGAGAAATATGTAACTTTCATTATAAATGTGCTTCTCCTCTCTGTTTCCTTTTTTCTTTCTTTCTGAAAATGCAGGGATGAAAGAAAAAAGAAAATGAAAGAAAACTCTTTTACTCTTCCTCTGATTGTTTACTCTTTTGTTTTATCCCTTCTCTTGCTGACTTCCTCTTCATTGATTTTTATTCCTTTCAATCTGACTGGACCAGACATGAAGAGGTCAGAGAGCCAAACATATTTTCACTCACACAACTTACAACCTGCTCTTCTATTTTGATATGGATACTACCATTTGCCATAAATGTTAACAGGGTGCACAGAAGTAGTGTCTACTAAATAATAAAACACTTTATTTTGGTAACTTTATTACATAACTGGTTATTTCTTTTTTTGTTGTTGTTTTTTTCAGATAAAAGGAGAATTTCAGATAATTTTGCTTTACTCTGTTTATATGGTTTTGAAATACACATAGATTTTAGATGATATTGGAAGTAATTATAAGATGTTAGCAGTATATTATTCCATCTTGAGATTTAATCATGAGGAATAGATAGATTAAAAGCTCTAAGAAGTTATATGCCTATTCATATGGCTAAAACCAATAAAAGAGATTATTGTAGCCATGAGGGAGATAAAAAATGTTGGCAAAAAAATTCTTAATATTTAATGTTCTCTATTCCAGCACCATTGAATAAAGGATAAAATCCAGATTTCTTGGGAAAGCATGGAAAGTTTCCTGTTACCTTCTTTAATCCTTATTACTAGCCATGTTTCACCCGATATTGTGTGTTTCCTCCAAACACTTCTTTGTTTCATGTTTTCATGACTTTGTATATATTATTACTTCTGCCTGTAATTTGCAGTCCCAATTTATTTTCTGAGTTAATTCATCCTTCAAAACTCCTTAAAATCACCTTCTGGAAGCCTTCTGTGGGCACCTGAGACAGTAAAATGTTTAATCTTCACACTTACCCTTGTTGGATAATTGCTGTTTATGGATGGCCAGCATCTGGTCCAGCTCCTTTGGATAATAGCTCTTTCTATGTTTTTTTTTGGGTAATTCCTCCACTGAACACACACACACTGGCATATTAATATAGGGGCCCTTTTCTCTCTCGTCTAGAGACAGAGATGTGATCAAAGATAGACTAATAAGGCACACCCTCCCTGGACCTAAGTCCTGAGCAAAGAAATAAAAAGACCAAAATGTGTTGAAGCTCGTTCTTGCCAATGCAAGTGCCTGCTAAGACTGTACAATGGTTTCTACTATTAGACTTTCTTTACTCTCAAATTGCCTTGATTCTTGTCCTTTTCTAAACCTGGTTCTCTAACATCCCACAGAGTCTGTAAACTCCCTCATATTCTTTCCATAATTCTGTTTTTGCTTAAGTTAGCTAGAAGTTGTTTCTATTGCTTATTTATAAAAAGAAACAACTTTTATAGAATCCTCCATCAGAAATCATCTTATGATACTATAGTTATGTTTATGTATCTGATTCTCTCATTAGACTGAGCTCCTTGAGGGCAAAGACTAAATATAGTTTGTATAACCTGAGACCTTTGCATAGTGCCTGGCTCATGGCAAGAATTAAGAAGTGTTTGCTGAATCCATGAGTGAGTCATGATTAACATGAGTGCCAAAAAGGGCCATTATTAAAATGGAATTGTAGGGAGGTAGTATAAAATTAAAGCAGCAAGAGTTTTCAAGTCATATCTGAGTTCAAATCCATAATTTGTACATTAATTAGCTTTGAGCTTTTTGAGGAGTGTCAGAAACCTCAGTTTTCTCACGTGTTAAATGGAAGAACTATCGAGTTATGGAAATATAAAGCAACAAAGCACTAAGCTCAGTCCCTTGAACCAAAAATATTAACTATTAATATTTAGGCTATTAATAAAACTACTTACTATACATAAAATCTATGACTCTTTTACAATGTAGAGGTGAGTAAAAGTAGTAAATACTTAATATAGCCTTAAAATTTTAAAAATCATTTCAACAGTGCTACCATACTAAACGTAAAAGGTCCATTCTGTGTTTTAAAAGGTATAATCAAATTAAAATTTACCGCCAGACCCTCTTGGCATAAGGAATCTTCTAGAAATTAATGTTTGAGCTACTGGGACAACACGGTTCTCAAACACAAGAGACAACAACCACATGAAGAGTTACTGTCTTGAAATTGGGCAAGTTAGCTGGAAGTCAAGAGGAGAGGAGATGGGCTGATTTAAAAGGAATAACTCAGGCATTTAGGTTGAAAGATGTCTTTATAGATCTTACTGCATTCTTTGTCAATGAACAAGGTAATCAAAATTTAAAGTTTTTACTACAATAACCCTGGAACCCCTGGAGAATACTCAGTGAAATATGAGAGCGGTTTTAATATGTAGAAGCCCTGCTGCATTATGGTAAGGTCAGCAGAGGAGCACTGTTAAGACTCCAGGCCATAATGACTCCATATGGAGCCAGAGAGCAGCTAAAGTAATAAACTCTCCCACGATGATTTCTTTGCTCTTTGCAGTACTAATGTAGACTGACAGCCACTCATCTTTCTTTCAGGGAATTTTTACTTGAAAAATCACAATTTTTGTCGCAAATGTGATTAAAATCTACAAACTCAAGAAAAGCACTGACACAACCAACAAAGTTGTGTGTGTGTTTAATATTTTAATGTAACTGATAGAAAGTCTTCGGCCCTTGACTTATGCACAAAGATAATTTCCTTTTTTTTTTTTTTCTTGGAATGGAATATTCACTGAAGAGAAACTGGCATTAGCTTACATGGTAATAAGATGACTCTAAATGAGGCATCTGAGGACAGAAACATTAGAAATTGGGGACAGCTGCGGACAGCAGATTTGGGACACTGGTATCATGTATGTAACAAATCTTTATTAATAAGTACATTAAATCCCATATTTTTCATTTATAACTGCTGCATAATTTCCTGTTAACACTTCATGTAAATTCTAGATAAGGTAATAATTTTTTTTTCAGAATTCTATTTCTGTTTCATTATATGTTCTATACTCTGCCCCACAGGTCAGTTGCATGATTGAAGTATTATGCCTCATTAAAATTCCAGTAGTTAAAACATGGAGACAGAATTTTGGTAATTCTTTTCTCCATTACTAGAATTAACCATTCCAATACACTCCTGGGCTCCCCGAACCTCATAATTTATGTGTACATATACACTCACGTCAATACCATTAACAAGTTCTTAGACATACACACATATAAGAAGCATATGTAACACAGATATATGCTGGTCAAGGGGTCTCGATGTCCTAAACAGAAAGCTCTTATCTTTCTTTTGCTCCAGTGGCTGAAAATCCTTGCCCCACCTCCTCCCAGTTCAGTATTTCTAGCTAGCAGCTGCTATCAGAAACCTAAATAACAAAAATATGCAAACTTGCACACTAATTCCCTTTGGAGATAGATCTTGGCTGCAGCCCTGTCATAAATCAGAGAATTTCGATATGAAATGAGGCAAGCAGCTCTAATCATTTCTGCATTTCAAATTGGATCACTGGCTCAATCACTGGGCTTTTTTAAACTGCTTGCCTAAGAGCAAATGTGAGGCGGGAGATAATTCTGAAGACATCTCTCCTTTTGTGGCCTTAGAACTCTTTTAACTGTTTCAAGACTGAAGGCCACATTTCAGTGATAATAGCACAAATCTGGTGGGAGAGATATGGATCCTTCAAGACATCTTCCTCCTCTTTCAACTCACAGAATTCCATCAACATCTGCATATATTATATATATTAATATATGTGTGTGCATATGGGTTTTGTGTGCCTAAAAAAGAAAATGAGAAAAAAAAATAAGAGAAACATCTGACATATATCCACAGTCTATTTATCCTTAGAATTTCCTGTTTTTGACACAAGACAGGTTTCAATTGCACTGGGAGATAGTTAACATTTTTATACTGGAAAAATGTATTTCAAATCAAATGTAATTGCACCAAAATGTGAAAGACTTCGGGGTTTCAAGGATGGCCTGCCAATTTGGCCACCCTTCAATGGCCAAATGAGAAATAAGAAAGTCCTTTAACCTTTCCAGATGATTTTTCAATTCTTAATATGATTGCATTTTTATATTTTTACATTTCAGACAACCCTTTAAAAACAATGTATCAAGGGGGGAAAATAGAAGGAAAAGAAAGATTCCCAGGCAATTACCGAGAGTAAAGCAGCCTCCTGACCTTTTGATAGTTTTGCTTTGAGTCTCCCTCCTTTCTTATCCAAATGACACTAAAGTCTTGCTGCATGTTTCCTGTGCTCACTACAGTGCTTTGAAATGGAATTTAACTATTTTTCAGAGGGTTTTCATAATGCCTTGTAAGCCTAATAGTGATCTGGTGAAATATCTGGTGTGTTTTGAGAACAGAATGAAAATGTTTATCAAATTTTTCTTTTACACAATTAACAAAACAACTCCACTTTATCTGGTGTTAATTTTTCTTTCTATTTTCACCTTTTCCTCACTGGTATTATATTTTACTTCTGTGGATTCAGGATACCAAATTTGCCATCTCCTTGTTATTAATTTTGTGGATTGGGAGAGTATCAATGTTGTGCTGATACAGGTGTTGGAGGACTTTAATAACTGCTTCTGTTATTTTAGCAAAATAAAATTTTTCTAATGTGGCATTTTAGCAGCAATTTGATTTTTCTGGTGTACAAGTTTAAAACTGTATTAAAGACTCAAGGCATTAACATTTTTCCAATGTCTTGATTAAAAGCTATATTCACAGTACTGTCTACCTGAGTTCCACTGTTATAAAAATGAAGAAGTGTTTTTTTATTATTATTGTACTTTAAGTTTTAGGGTACATGTGCACAACGTGCAGGTTTGTTACATATGTATACATGTGCCATGTTGGTGTGCTGCACCCATTAACTGGTCATTTAGCATTAGGTATATCTCCTAATGCTATCCCTCCCCACTCCCCCCACCCCACAACAGTCCCCAGTGTGTCATGTTCCCCCTCCTGTGTCCATGTGTTCTCATTGTTCAATTCCCACCTATGAGTGAGAACATGTGGTGTTTGGTTTTTTTGTCCTTGCGATAGTTTGCTGAGAAGTGTTATATTTTTAAGAACAATTAGACCCTATATCCAATAAACAAACTGTGACAGAAAACTATCATAAATGAAAAATCTTAGGTAATCCAATTTACAAAGCAATATTATTTATTAACATTTAGATGCCACTTGTTTTTTTGTTGTTCTTGTTGCTTTTTTTTTTTTTTCCAAATAATTCTAAGAGAACACCATAAGGTCCTAAGAAGTTCTGAAAATTTAATCTCATGATTATATAAAGTTTATTGTTCATAACCCAGTTTGTGGCCTCCATGGGAGAAAAAGTCAAAATCAGCAAACTGATTCACAGTCTATATTTACTTTTTTCCTTATCTGTGAATATTCAGCTAAGGCTCCAAGCATTAGTGTGGAGTTAAGTCTGAAAACTGAAGCTATTTTAAGAGAACAAGGGTAGTTGTTACCCCACTAACTTATCTACCCACAACTGATAAATACTTATAATAACCTTACATTAGCCCTTTAATCCCTCCTATTTTTATTTTCCTGGATAGGTCCCAAAATACTAATACGATGGCAGAACTATACCCTTTCAAGTCTGATATATGGGCTTTGCTTATTCTAAAGTGGACCCTGTGTCTTGTGTAAAGTGATTAAGTGGTTGCTGGTAAAGTCAGCTACACTTCCATTGACTCAGTGTGTGTGTGTGTGCGCGCACGTGTGTGCACATGCACTTGCACACTCATGCATGTGTGCCTATATGTATACACATACTTTTTTCTTGTTACATGAAATTCCTCAGTGTAATATTCCAACCTATCACATCAGCCCTCCATATCCATAACAGGGCACTCTTAAAGTTTTGGACAAAACATTTCTCTTCCTCGAATTAAATAACTAACTCAAAAACACCTTTATCTATGCCTATGGGCCCCAAAACCATTAATCATGGCCTGAAGTAAACCAATACAGCATCATAAGAATGAAATAAACACAGCATTTTTCATATGTGTGTGGCTTAACACAGAAGCATTGAAAAATGGATAATAAAGTTGTAATGTGACCACAGGCTGTACATTATATGACACTGAAGTATTTTGGCCCTGAATATTACGGTTATTATCCTCCACAGGTCTCTTATCTGCAACAGAAGAAACGACAATAGTTTTATATGGTTGTAACACATTAGAGGGCGTTTCTTAGTCTCAGCATCTCACAGTGACATTATTGGAAGCTGAATTAAAATGTGGCACTTTAGAAATAAAAATAGCCCCTTTACTAATACTGCAAGGGATAAAGCACACAAGCAAAATTACCTGTTGGTGTTTCAGCCTAGTTTTCAGCCTAGAAAACCCAGGCAGAATAAAGGTGAAGAAGAGAGCCACTCAGAGGCTAATTCAAAAAGAAAGGGGAAGATAGCATATGCAGTTGTAAACAAAATGGATCAGAACATGAATTAAAGAAGCTGGGAGCAGTGGCTCACACCTGTAATTCCAGCACTCTGGGGGCTGAGGCAGGCAGATCACTTGAGGTCAGGAGTTCAAGACCAGCCTGGCCAACATGGCAAAACCCTGTCTCTACTAAAATTACAAAAATTAGCCAGACTTGGTGGCACATGCCTGTAATCCCAGCTACTTGGGAGGCTGAGGCAGGAGAATCACTTGAACCCGGGAGTTGGAAGTTGCAGTGAGCTGAGATTGAGCCACTGCACTCCAGCCTGGGCAAAAGAGCAAGACTCTGTCTCAAAAAAAGAACATGAGTTAAAGAGAAAGTGCCAAAAATGAAGAGAATATGACTGGCACAGTGGAAAGTGTAGGAGAAAAAAGAAGAAAGCAAGTAATGTGTTTTGCGGGGGAAACCTCAAAACTAGGCTAGTAATAGAGATGGTCAAATATAATTAATTCAAATAACAAAAAAGTACTCTTTTATGTTAAGGTAAATAATGCCACAAACATCTCTTGAACATTCCATTTGTACTAAATTCAATTTCTATATTATGAATCATTAATTTCTCTTAAGTTCGTTTTTTGAGCTTCGTTGGTAAAGTAGCTTTAATTACAAAAAGTCACTTTTGCCAAATATATATAAAGTATAGCCATATGGCTGGTAGGATTTGTCAAGGTAGCTTCCTTGTTGACGCTTGAGAAAACTATTGTTATGTGCATTTAACAAAGTCTGGATGATCTATGATAAAATTGGGGATTGTCATTTTTAATACAGTATTTCTGACAGTCATTCAAACCATGATGAAATGACAATCTGTCATAACTTTAATGGCACAAAAAATTCTGACACTGATATTGCCTGTAAATTATCACGTGGAACTGAGTAATAGTAGGATTAGAGGGGGCTCCGTGGAGTTTGGTTTCTAGAAACTACTAGGGTTTCTCTCACCCTTCATTGAGCTTTCACCTTTTCAGTTGACTCTCCAGGCTAACTGCTTTGTAACATGTTTTGAGCTACTAAAGGTTTTAAAACATAATGGGATTAAGGATTCTTAAATCTCACTCAACTGTGTACACTATAGATCAGGCATTTCCTCCGACTTTGGTTTGTGACCATCTTCTCAACAGGTCAATGAGGAGAGAGTACCAAGCCTACTCATCATCAGCTGTCAGCTAAACCTGCCCCCTAACTGGCCTGACATACATCCTTACTCTAAGAATTTAGTAAAAGACTATCTTAAATGGCATCCTGCCTGTGCGGAGGCAGTGTGGTTAATCTTTGACAAAAGAGCATTCACATGTCAACAAAACAAATACCTAATGGAAGGCCCTACTGCAAAAGAATCAAGTAGGCCATTCAAGCTGCCAATAAAAAAGAAATTTAGAAAAGATTGAAAGTTTGATTCCAGCATCATCGTTTCCACTGAGATTGAAGTCCAACCCCACAGGGCAGTGGTTCCTCCAACCGACCTAAACTGAGGCTGTACAAGGACCCAAAGGGTCAACAGGAAGAATCTTATGTAACGAAGTGTTTTCAAACTGGAGGGAGAAGAGAAATAAAAATGCTCTTTTATTTTGATACTACTTTTTATATAAAATGTGGTTTTGAATTTTTTTTGGAAAAAAATTATTAAAAGAAGAAAAATATTCTTTGTGTCATCCAAGCATTCCATTTGCTCTACGTTTCCCATAGAAGTTCTTTCTTTTCCATACACCGTGAGTATTTTGGGGGTAATTGTGGATTTCACCACATCAGAGACTCAGTTGCCTATCTCAAGAGAATCCATGTCTCTGCCCTATATAGGTAGCAGACTATTCCTTAGATCAAATATTACCTAATGCATTTTAATTAAATTTTTATCTTGCTTATATATTTTGCAAGATAGGTTTATTTTTCAAATTCAAGCAATATTTTATTATAAATGCATCCATTGTCACCAAATATGACAGCCTAATTAGCCAGGAAAAAAATTTTTTAAAGGCTAAAGATAGCTTAAAAAACAAGTGTAGTACATAGACTTTAACTTTCCCTGTGGTGGGCTTGTGTTTTCATAATCCATACTACTTGTCTTTTAAATTATTCTATTTTAGCGGTTCTCAGCTAGGGGCGATTTTGCTCCCCAAGAGACACCTGGAAATGTCTGGAAACATTTTTGATTGTCAGAACCAGGGGGATGCTACTGGCATCTAGTAGGTAGAGGCCAGAGATGACACTAGACATCCTACAATGCAAAGGACAGCCCCCACACCAAAGAATTATCTGGTCCAAAATGCCAGCAGCACCAAGGTTGAGAAACACTCTTTATTCCATATAACTAACCTATAATTTCTGGTTCCTAATTTATAATACTGTGGAATTCTGCCATTATTATTTGTGTTTTACAGAAATACGAAAAAATGTGCTTTTCAGAAACCTGAAAAGAGACCTGCCAGCAATTTCTTTTTGGATTATGTTGTGCCTGCTAGTACTTTTACAATGTAAGGAGTATTCAGCATTTGAACTACATATTTTTTCCATTGGTTTTGGTATTTGGCATACATTCTTATGCAGAAAGCATTTTGACTATTATGATGTTAATTAACATAGTAAAATGTCCGCACTTTAAATTAGAAATAAAGGGTAGTTCCTTGCTTATATCAGAAGCAGTCCTTTATTTTAGTGTGATGAGACACCATCTTCGCTTTTATGCCGTATGGGTGTAATTCATCTCTAAGACTGTTAAGTCCAAAGCTTTTTTTTTTTTTTTTTTTGAGACGGAGTCTCGCTCTATCGCCCAGGCCGTAGTGCAGTGGCGAGATCCGGGCTCACTGCAAGCTCCGCCTCCCGGGTTCACGCCATTCTCCTGCCTCAGCCTCCCGAGTAGCTGGGACTACAGGCACCCACCACCACGGCCACCACGCCTGGTTAATTTTTTATATTTTTTAGTAGATACGGGGTTTCACCGTGTTAGCCAAGATGGTCTCAATCTCCTGACCTCGTGATCCACCCGCCTCAGTCTCCCAAAGTGCTGGGATTACAGGCGTGAGCCACCGTGCCTGGCCAAGTCCAAAGCTTTTAATACTGCATACAATGCTTAAAATAATTTTATCTGTTCTGGTTGAGTGTTTAATTAGATGGCAAACTTCATGAAAGCAGAAATATTTTCCCAAATTTTATGTCTGCTCAAAAGAATATATATATAAAAAATATTTATATATAAATATGCACACATACATATATAGCAGCCTAAAGGATAAACACTTTAGAAAATAAGGGCAAAAATGTTCAGATATGCTTTGATATTGGATCAATCTCAGTAAAAAAAAGATCCAACATCAGGCATGGTGGTTCACGCCTGTAATCCCAGCACTTTGGAAGGCCAAGACAGGCAGATCACAAGGTCAGGAGTCCAAGACCAGCCTGGCCAGTATGGTGAAACCCCATCTCTATAAAAATACAAAAATTAGCTGGCCGTGGTGGCACACGCCTGGAGTCCCAGCTTCTCGGGAGGCTGAGGCAGATGAATCACTTGAATCTAGGAGGCAGAGGTCGCAGTGAGCCAAGATTGTGCCGCTGCACTCCAGCCTGGGTGACAGAATGAGACTCCATCTCAAAAAAATAATAAATAAAAAATAATAATAAAAAAATCCAGCATAACTCGGCTGCGTATACTTCTCTAAAAATATGAAAGTGATAGAAAAAAAGAAAGCTGTAGGAAGACTGGTTATTTCTACTACTAAGCTCTTTTGACAACATGTAGAAGAAGTGCTGTAGGAGAATCAAAACAAAATGAAACATTACATCAAAAAAACCTGCAGTATACCTTGAAGTAAACTAGGCTGAGGATTTAGTGCCTCAATGAAACACTTTAAAACAAACTAAATAATTATTTCATTCTTACTGGACAACTAAACAATTCTTGAAGTTTACCATGTTCTCTTTTGCCTGTAGGCCTTTGCATATTAATTACGTTCCCCATTTCCTGCCTCCAACACAGAAGCACGTGTGCATACACACACACACACACACACACACAGAAACACCCCCTCCCCCACCACACACACACTACATCCTGACCCCTCCTAACTCATGCAAATACTCTCAATTTATTCTTACTCATTCTTCAGGCCTCTTCTTAGACATCCCTTCTATTTTTTCATCCTAAAATATATCTTAGGTTCTCTTTATATTTTTATTTTTATTTTCTTTTACAGAGTCTTGCTCTAGATGTCTCCAAGACTGGAGTGCAATGGCATGATCGTAGCTCACTGCAACCTCAAACTCCTGGGGTCAAGCAATCCTCCCACATGTTAGGTACTATATTACCATACTATATTTCCTCTATTTATAACTAATAATATTATTGCTAATTGCCTACTATATAGTAATTGCACATTTCTTTGCATTTCTTTGTCTGTATTTGTCACTAGAATATAATCTCCAGGATAGCAACATCAATGTCTATTTCAAGTACACGGCAACATCTTACATTGTGTCTGGCACTTCTTTAGCTAATAAAAAAAGTTTGTTAAATAATGAATAAAGAATGAAACAAAACACATACAATTGCTCTCTATGAATCTACTACTTGGAGCACATATACTATTTGAACAGACAGGTATGCATTTCAGACAAATAATAAGTTAAGTTTGAAGTGATTCAGGGATCTAGACCCTCAGAGCGGAACCCAGAAAGTGCTGGGTGCTGATACTTTTGGAGGAGGGGTTAGAAAAAACTAATAAAACAAAACCACAAACTGAAAAGGTTTATATATACTATTACTCACATTCACTAGAGCTGTTTTATGCCTCCTTCTCTGAGAAACCTTATATTCATAGTACCTAGTGTTGAAATCCAAAAAATAAAAGGAACACTAAGGTCTTTTAAAAAATTATATTTTCTATAGAGGTCTGATGACATGGTGATGAATATTAAATAATTGATAATGTATGAGGATTACAGTGTGAAGCATTGCCTTGTCTGGATTAGGCCCCAATGCTTCCCTGTCCAAAATTATGAGCACTATTATTTATTCCACCATAATTTTCCTTTCCTTCCCAAAAAGGCTCATTTGCTTTAAGTTGAAATAGATAAGAATGAGAAAAAGCACTTCTCTCATTACACAGTATTTACAGACATACACCCCTTATCATAACCAACGTCCTACCTTTAAAGACAGAGACATAGAGTTACAAATAACGGTTCTATTATCTAAAGTGGTGTTTGCATTTAACTGATCGTCCCAACTCCAGTGGTGAGATACAGACCACTGTCAGATACCTCGTATTTTTTAAGACATTGTCCAGACTAGTTTCCCTGGTGCTTTATCGGAGGGTTTTATCAGGCCTCCACATGATAAGGTTGCTACTATTTGCCAAGTTGGAATTTTTGTAAAATTCCTTAATTTTCTGTTGTTAATCCACCAAACACAAACATATAAAGACTTATCTTATTCTACAAGAATAAATGACTTGTTGGACTGTGAAGTACTAGGAGATAGGGGGTTGGGAGCAGTGGGTTGTCTTTAGTTTACTTAACTCTATCAAAACCAGACTACTTTGTGTTTTTGACATCACAGGAAAAAGAAATTGATACATAGGCCTAAACCCCCTACTCATCTTTTCTTTGGCACATTCGAATCCAGAATTACTAGGAGGAAGTAATATATTTTCTTTAAATATTTTTTTTCTTGCTGTTAGAATACATAAGATATACTTTGTTGTGGATATAAAGGCCTAATTCATAATTTTAGAAACTTTAGAAAAAAATAAAGTAAAAGTTAAAAAAGAATTAATCATCCTATGTTTTCAAAGTTAACCTTAAAAACATTTAATTACTACAATTATGTTTTTTTATGATAAGTAGTATAATTTAGAATGTCTCAATATTTAGAATTAATAATTTTGCATCTGCACAATTACTTATTTCAGCTGCCAAAAAAAGACTAAAATGTAATTCAGGCCTTTAAAAAATGTAATACCAAACAAAAGAAAAGAAAAATACGATAAACCATTTTATTTCATGAGGAATTTTTTTAAATAAAGCAGAAAAATAGTGATTAACCTGCCATCTTATCACGAACATTCTAAGCATAGCAAATAACCTTTTCTTACAGGTCTTATGACTATAGTAGTCTGTAAAAAGGATATTCCATGAGGTCTTTACTAAAATGAATGGAGAATGGGTGATGAATTGACAGGTTCAGTTCAGAGTACTGAGCCCTTAACCTGACTCGAGTGGAATACTTCTCTCATTCACTTCAGGTCCTTTTCTCCTAGCCAGCATTCCAGCCCATATGTTTATTCTTCAACTCTCTGGGAGGCTACCTTTCATCAAAAGAAGTGTGCTAATCTTCCATGGTTTCACTGCCATTGGCACCTCTAGCCCCCTTTCTTTGCTCCCATCTGAGTACTCAGGAAAAAAAGCTTTTTGGATTCTCAATAACACAAAAAGGAAAAAAATTCTCTTTACTGTCTTTGCAGAAGAAAGAGCTTAGTCTCAAAACTCAGTTGCACAGATTTAAGTAATTATAAAATGCACAAACCAAAAAAAGATAACCTCAAATTTATTTTTCAGAAATATGCTATAGATTTATTGCCCTATTTTTTTCTGTAAGCATTAGAAAGCTTAGAAATTTTTAAAAATTTGTGATTTCTCTTTTTTAACACCCATTATGCAAAAACAATCACCCAGATATTAGGAAAAATATAATACTCAGGGTTATTTCATCAAAATGATATATAAACAATATATAACCAAAAATATATAACAAAATATATAATCAAATAATATGCAAATATCATGAAGTTGGAGAAAGATTGAGAAGTGAAAAATATAGACATTCCATTCCATATTTCACTCATTTCAAAAAATAATAAATTCCAAACATGGATTATATTACCCAGTAAGGAATAAAGAGACTGGCTTCATAAAGACCAAAGAGGTTGCACAGCTGATTCCTCACTTTTTTCTACCTGAAGCTTGATTCAGCACAAATTTGAAGGAAACTATCCAAATTTCTATGGCTTAAAGGTATTTCTCAATAACAAATTAACCAGATGTTGCTAATAAGAAAAACGAGCAACGTAGACAGTTGCAGTATTTGCTCTTCCTGGGCAGATAAATTGTCACACTAAAAACTGAAAACAGGAAGGGCACAGTGGCTCACTCCTGTAATCCCAGCACTTTGGGAGGCTGAGGCAGGTGGATCACTTGAGCCCAGGAGTTTGAAACCAATTGGGGCGACATGGGAAAACCCTGTCTCTACAAAAAATACAAAAATTAGCCAAGTATGGTGGCACGCGCCTGTGGTCCCAACTACTCAGGAGGCTGAGGCAGGGGGATCGCTTGAGCCCGAGAAGTGGAGGTGGCAGTGAGTGGAGATCACACTGCTGCACTCCAGCCTGGGCACAGGGTGAGACCCTGTCTAAACAAACAAACAAACAATCAAACACTGCTGCCAAACACCTCTATATTTTGTCACATTCTCAGTATATATATAAGGGTTTCTCCACGTTGGCACTATTAAGCTTTGGGGCCAGATTATTCTTTATTGTAGAGAGCCATCCTGTGCATTGTAGGATTTTAGTTACCACTCTGGCCTCTCTCAACTAGATGCCAGTTGCACTGCTAATTCCCCTTCCCTCACACTCACTCCGCCAAAAGGTGTGACAACCAAAATGTCTTCAGACTTCCCTCTGTGTCCCTTGGGGCACAAAACTGGCCCTAGTTAAGAGCCACTGAATTAATTATGTTTCTACTAACCATTTTGAAGACAGTCTTTCATTCTTTCAAACTCATTATTCTGACTTCAACCAGATTAAAAAATATGTGTTCCCTTCAGGGCAGGTCACCTACCTAAAAGCTAATATATCCGGGTGGATTGGTCAGTAAAATTATGGTTTCCCAGAGACCTCATTCTGTGCTTTTGAGCATAAAGTAGTAGAAAGATAAAGTTGTACAATCTCATCCAACAAATGATCTCACTTCAACCCTCACACTAACTTTACTATTAAACGGAAACAGGCACATTTTCAAATATTGATTCCAACTAATGTCTGATCCTAACAGGCATGATCTTATCAAGGCCCCACTATAACAGAAGGAGTGTCAGAGTTAAACAGAATAGGTTGGGATAAGATCACAATCTTCCCCACAATGATGTGATGGTATCACAGAATGGGGATAGTATTCTAAGTAATTATCATTAATAGAGCCAGACACAAGAAAGAGCAGCGCTGATGGGGGTCTAAATAAATTTGAGTGAGATAAAACAAGGTGGTGAGAATCACAGTTTATGGCATTAGGTGTGGTTGAAGTTATTTTTCAAAGTTTTAAATTGTAGATTTTAAGTGAAGAGGGACGTGTAGAATGATTTTAGCACAATGAACTTGGAAGGGGATAGCTGCCGTTTTATTACTGATATGGGTGCATTTCAGTTGTCTTTTTGCCTATTATATCCATTTTGGTTATTTCTATGCTCTGATCCAATTAGAGTATTTATAAACCAGTTAGTTCTAGCTATGAAAGAGGTTAAATGCATTTGCTATTTGCAGTTTACCAGACATCAATCTGATAAATTAATCTCTATCATAAGAAATAGAAAATACTTGTTTCTATTCTTTAAGCTTTGGGCCAAACTTTAGTATATCCTCATGACACTGCGAAAGGCATCTTAATGCAGGATTGGTTCCAAAATATCTATTTCAACTTGCAAATTTAGGATCCACGTATCACACTGATTCATTCATTCTTTGGCCCCTATGCACTAGTACACAAAAGCTCACAATTACCACTTCATTATTTATTTCTCAATGACTGAGGAAGTATCTACAAAAAAGTCAAGATGCCTTTAGGATGCCTTTTTTAAACTCATTAACAACAATTACATAGATAAAATGGCATCTAGTAGAATATTACATCTTCTGGAAATCTAGTATATAAAATCCATTGCTACTTACTGAGATTTTTATGCTTGTTACATTGATAAAATAAGTATTTCCATCAAGAAGATATTAGTGATCAATAGTTCAAATAATAAAACACATAAGTCTAGCTTTGAGTTGGTCACTACTTACTCTTCTTTTATAAAATAGAGATAACAATGTAATTTTCATTGTAATTTTCACTATGACACACATTTAAAGTTAAGCAAACAATATAAGGGAATTAATTCGTAAATGTGATCAAAAAGATTTTTTCTCTCAGTGATTTACATACATATATATATATATATATAGAGAGAGAGAGAGAGAGACAGAATGATGATTATTACTTGCACTGTTACTACTCTTATTCACGCTATGTCAGGACTTTTCTAGGGAGAAAAAGGCCAAACTATATCTTAGTTTGTGTTTCTTTTCTCAAATGTGTAATTAATTATAGGTGCTGAAATCTTTTGGATAATCACTGAGAATGAAAAATTAGCAGTGAAGAGAGAAACTTAAACACTACTAGTTGTTAACATCGTAAAGCAAAACAGAGTATTTTACACTTTGTATCTTGTCTAAAAATAATGTAGTCATTGACCTTAAACGTTATCAAACTGGTTCCATCATCAAGGTCAAGTATAATAATAAATAAATTCAGATGGACATGAGCCTACCATAAGTATTTATGATGCAACTACATTTGTACCTTGTGTTTTTCCTAGAAAAAATACTGGCAAATAAAAATTAATATTGTCAGTAGAAAACTTTAATTTTGAAATAGGTTAATAAAATTTGGCAAAGATAGATACAAGGTATATATTCACTATTTAGAAGTCTTTTCAGAGCTTCCAATTCTGCCTTCACACAACAATGTACAATATGCATGGAAAAATCCCAAATATGTACCTAAGACAACTAACAACAGTAGCTGTTATCAGCACATATCTTTATGTTTGGTGCCAGTCCTTCTTTCGATTCGACCAAAGAAGAGAAGACATAAGAAAAGCAATTTGGAAAATCCTTACACACTAATCTTTCGGGAAGGATATCCTTGATGAGTAGTAGATAGATACTGAAGCCCTTCTGGGTCTAGAGAACTATTTTACATCTGTGTGTAACACCAGATGAGGAGATAGGGAGAGCACAGGTGTGTGCTGCTGAAGACTTTACAGGGGTTAGCCACCAGCTTGGTTCACAGAATAGCAGGAATGGTAAGCAGGCACAGCTATATGTGAGTCTTTTAGAAAGCACTATGATTCATCCTGCTAATTCTCATTCCAGTTTTCATTTTGCAAAAGATTAAACAAATAAAGAAAACTACCACGCTGAAAAAAAAATTATCAGTTTGTGTAAAGAAACATGGAAATACTGATTTTTCTTCCTTCATGCACTAAGGGGATTTATGCAAAGAGAAAGCAAATGCCACATAGTGCAACGAGGGGCTGACTCTGCTGCCAACAGACTCATCAGTATTTTTCATCTTTGTAACACACTCCCACGATATGCTCTTTTTCTTCAGCCTGTTAATCAGGACAGTGGTACCTGATAGTGGATGACTGACTAAAGAAATCAAGATTGAACTTACTCCCTGAGGCACACTGTACCTCAGATCAAAGAGCACACATGTGGTATCCTGAAAATGCAGTCCCCTGCTTCCACCTCTCAACTCCCTGACACAAGAACCAAAGACAATAATCCTTATGAATCAGTGATACTGTCTCTAAAAAGGGAGTGAAGACAGGGGAAGAAATCTGGAGATCTGAACAGACTCAATTAAGTAAGTTCTTTTTAAAAATCTTAAGGCTAGTTTTTACTTTCTAACTGATTTTATATATTCAATCTCAATGACAAATTACGAACAGAAATATAGGATGCTAAATGCTTAAAATCAAGATGTTCTCTTTGTAGAAAACAAGATAAAATCAGATCCAGAAATTTTACTGTATCAGAAAGGCAATGCAGTTTACTACAAGAATTTGACAAAAATATAGTTGTTAAACATTTTTTTAAAAATTGTAGCACCTTTAATTACATTATCATTAAAGAAACAATTTTTTTCTTTAGCTATTCCACGTGTCATTATATGCCACAGAGTGTATGGTTAATAGAAATATTCAACAGAAGGTTTACTTATGATTTCATATATAAGAACCCACAGAATAATAACAAACTTCATCCTGATTTAGGATCAGATTGTTAATGCCATAATGAGCATTGTAAATATCAACGGAAACTATAAAAATGTAATTATGCCTGTGGAGTTATGAAGGTACCTCTCTATTATCAGTTTGCTAGTATATTCAATTGCATTCAATATACAGCATTATTCTAAAAGCATTATAAAGAAACTTGAGCTCCAACTTAAGCCACTGAAAAGTCACTTCATAGTGGAATCTGCTTTATTCCCACATATTCCAGTGATCAAAGCACTGCTCTTACCAAGATAGTATTAATATTAATATCCAGGTGAAGTGGCCATGGAATCTAACACTTTTACAACGTAAGGTTCACTAGTTAAATTATTTTAAAAATTCTATCATTTTACAATTGGTCAAATGAATTATGTAGATTTTCAGATGAATCACGTCTGCACAATGGAAGCAAATTACTTAGAAACTTTTAAATGCTGTATATATTAAGAATACTCTGAATTGTTTGATGATAAAAGATATTCAGTTCACATTACAATGCATTTCAGGAGAAACGAGTAAAACAATATAAAATAAGGTAAAAGAATATCAGATTGTAGTAACTGATTAGCTAAAATAGTCTGTACTTCTGCTTGTTTCTACTGATTTCCTTCCTTTCAACTTTAAGATAATGGTGTGTGCACTAGCAAAAGATACTTGGAGAACTATCAAGAAGATGCAAAATGAAAATGGTAGGCTGCCCATTGCTTTAGATGCTGTCAAAGCAACTGAAAGAAGATGACATGCTTCTCCTTTCAAAGCTCTCAGCAGCTAAGGAGAAACAAAAATAACAATCAAAAGATTGAGTATACTTTTATCCTCTATCACTTGAGTGGTATGTAGGATTTGTGGCAAATAGTAGCAGTACTTCATAATGATAACATTATTACCAAAGCACTCTATTTCTTAAGTCTAGAGATAAATACTGGAATCCAAAAATAAGATTCAGTATCCCTAATTCAATTAAATTGTTTGAATCTTGTAAAATTGCAAACATTTATTATACCATCTTAGTTAAGGTTACAGACAGTTCTCAATAATTTATGCTCACAGACAATGCACAATAGTGAAATAAAAACTCACAAAAAATCAAATAATATGGAAGCACTTTTTACTGCATGCATTTTTTTCATTTCTCACTTTTTTTTTTTTTTTTTTTTTGCTTTCCTCACCATATTTGCCACTTTAATTGAATTGGGTCTTTTTATAATGCTCTATGTGGTCAATAATTGTAAACAACTTTTTCATCCTACAGATGAAATGCTCTACACTTGTTCTAATTACCTATTAGAGTACTTAAATTATCTTTATGATAATTTTGCAATTCAGAGTTTTTCCATGACGTAAAATAATGAAATTATAAGAAAAATAATGTTAGAAACAATCTTAATATTTATAATATCTAATCTATGACAAGAAAAATATTGACTAAATCTGTGTATTTCTTTCAATAATAGAGGTGTGCTTTACTTCATAAGATTATTTTACTTGTGTAAGTTGAGTATAAAGAATAAGAAAAACATACAAATGTATTCATTTTTATCTTATTTGTTGGCTTAAAAATCAACGGTTTATTCTATATGAGCGTGCATGTGCATGTATGTGTGTGTGCCTGCACACATGTGAATATTACTTTTTGTTAGGTTTACTTAAAAATATACATAAACGCTATGGACAGAATTCAGTTCTATTTAAATACTCTTACATGAAGCAATTCTGTGTGGGAAGCATTCAGATTTCTGTATCCCACATTTTAGAAGAGTTCCTGACTTATGGAACATGCTAAATAAATACTGAGTCAAGTTTTCCTTCAAGACTTCTATGGCTGTATGTACAAAACATTAAAGAAAGGAATACATTTTAGTAGTCATTTAATTGCTACTAGATTCAGCAGAGGAAAACTGTTAGAATTGTTATGAAATAAGGGAAATGATTATTACACTACCCTTTCATTTGACTGTAAAGATGATAAAAATAACATACCACTATAAAGGAAAATAATAAAAGACAGCTGAAGCTTGAGCAAAATAAACCATTATAGGAAGGCACACAATATGGCTGGAGATTTAGTTAGGGTGACACGTCCAAAAGGGACCATCCCTACTCTTTCATGCAGACAATAGCCAACTGTTTTGCTTGGGTCCATTCTAACAAGGCTTCTTAATGATTAACTTCAAGTGAAAATAAATGACCATATAAAAATACATAAATGGCCATATAAAAATCGGAAAGCTCTTTACAAAGTAGGAGCATTAATATACAAATACATACAAATAGATCTATCCTATCAAAGCTTTTTTAGAAACAAAAAGTTGTCTTCCAATATGACAGGATGTGTCACTTTTCTTCTTTCTATTTTCACACAGACATTAATTTAACCAAGAGTTAAGAGTCTGAGTTAAACTCACCAAAACAAGAACGTTAAATCTGAAGGTGGAGTTGCCCTCTACCGATCAGGTCTCAGCAGTGGGGAGCAAACATCACCTCCAAGCAGCTAAGTTTTTCTAGATAAGCACTGGACTATCTGTGGTATGTGAGGTATTTCCCTATCATTCACTCATCTGACAACCACTCTGTTTTTAATTTTTTGTGCCTCTATGTTTATTCATAAGACACCAGGCCACCAGTAGAATGAATAGTTAAAAAAAAAATCTCAGCATCATCTATAAGTTTAAAGATACTTAAAGTTTATAGTGTGTTGACTTGATGCCCACTTTTCTTGCCCATGTTTACTAATTGCTCTCCGTATATATTATTACCGTGTGCTGTAAGATAATGGTTCTATTTTGCTGGAGCTTCAGCTATCTTTTTATTTTTTCCTTCATGAGTAGGAATGATTTTATTTTAGCTGTCCTAGGAATAGCAGATCCGTTTCTAAAGCTCACTAGAATTTTCTTAGCTGTTATGAATTATGTTTGAAACATTTAATGTGTATTTTTTAAATGCAGAGTAAAAATAGCACACTTATTCCCCTTTCAAAAATCTCAATAAATAACAAAGGTACATTAGGCTCCAAAACAGCTTAACTGAACCATATGTGGATCCAAAGGCCTGCCAAAATGGAATCAGCATTATGAAAGATAGCTTCATATTTCATCTAGCCATAAAATAGGAACCTACTGTATAATAAAATGTACAGGCCACTTGTACAGAGCTCATGATGACAGGGAATTGAACACTCATTGTCAACAGAATAAAAGTGACCTAATACATACTCTGAGAGGTTTCTTGAGTTTGGATTTTTTTTTTTTTCTTTTTCTGTCTTTTTGACCTGGATTGACTAATCACAGATTATGGAGCAAATGACTTAAAACAGCATCTTGAACCTCGGCCCCTATGACAGTCACAGAATTTTACCACTAAAATATTTCATTAGAAAATCTTCAAGAAGCAGCAGAAGGTTTGGCACTGAAGCCTTAGGATCCCATTAAGGGCCTCTGCCATATTCCCTAGCTCCATCTAGTCCAAAACAGCACACTCCACTCCCACGGAGTCTCTCCAAAGCCATTTTGAATCCTCTTTTCCCTTATCAGGCTGATACAGACCTGCATCATCCTCGGAGCCTTCTGACAGGGGCTACAACAATTGGGGAAAGGGTGGGGGGTGATACAAGGGCTCATTGTTTCCTTTCACAAAACCCTGCCACAGGGCGCAGATTAACACCAAAAAATAAATGGCTGCAACCAAAGAGAAACATTTTTCAGAATGCCTCCACTTGATTAATGAAGTAATGGAGCTGACCACTGTTTGACTTTCATCACACACTCTTCCTCCCTCACCCCTTCTCCTCCTGGAATATCAGCAGAGGCGGGGGACACTTGTGCACATGTCTGCCTCCTTTGAAGAGTTGTCATTTTCACAAAGTTTTGAGGAAATGCACCAAGAATAACACTGCCTAGGCTTCTTGCTGAAAATATTCAGATAAAGGACAAATTTTCTTTCCACCACTTCTGTACTTCTTTAATAAAGGCAAGTGCTATTTTTTTTTTCCTATAGGAGCTGAATTTAACATGTACTTGGGTCCTGATGTCTATCTCAGATGCACACATGAATATAATTGGGTACCTTTAAATGCACTAATATGCTGTGTGTGCCTGGGCAGCAGTGGCTTTCTGAGGAGAGGTGGTAATTCCGCATCCAAGATTAGGATCAGAACCTGAGGGACTCTTCCTGCTCCTGTCTGCGGGATAATGCTTACACTATTACACATAGGGTAATGAGGTACAAATGGTATTTGTTTGACTTTTTTTTTTTTTTGAGACGGAGTCTCGCTCTGTCTCCCAGGCTGGAGTGCAGTGGCGCAATCTCGGCTCACTGCAAGCTCCGCCTCCCGGGTTCACGCCATTCTCCTGCCTCAGCCTCTCCGAGTAGCTGGGACTACAGGCACCCGCCACCACGCCCAGCTAATTTTTTTGTATTTTTGGTAGAGATGGGGTTTCACCGTGGTCTTGATCTCCTGACCTCGTGATCCGCCCGCCTTGGCCTCCCAAAGTGCTGGGATTACAAGCGTGAGCCACCGCGCCCGGCCTGACTTCTTAATAAAAGCTAAAACTTAAGGCACGTGAAGTGCCTCTGCTCTTCTAAACTCTGTCCCCATTTCTTCATATTTCACAGTACATCACTGTCTGCATTATGACTGCCTTATTCACTCCATTCTATACGGAGCTCTAAAATGCCATAAATAATAAGAATTGAGTTAACATTTTAAAATACAAACCCCACTCAAAAGTGAATCAGACAGGGCAAATTACTTTTCCAATTGTCTGAAATCCCCAATCACACACCTGAGAAATGCTTTCTGAAGAATAACTCCTTACAAAAAGAAAACTCAAAGAAGCCAAGATCATTCAAAAGGCAGTTTGACCACTTAACCTTTCTTTCTCTTCCTAAAAATACGTGTTTTTCCTCTCTGGTGATTGTCTACTTAGATGATAAATGCACTAAGTCCATACCTTTTACTTATCTAGGCTATGAGTTCTCAGAATATTCATGCCAGCTCATCAGTAAGCATGTGTGTGTATGGATACATGTGAGTACACGTATATGAAGCTATATTCGTATGACAACCAAAACTGCTTTTTAAAGTACGTTCAGGGAGAGAACAAAAGAGAAGAGACTAGATGCACTGCTTGGGGAATTAAAGGAATGAATAATTTACTTTCTATTCACAGGCATAATAAAAGGAATCCAGGTTTGTTTAACAATCTGTATGTTTTTCAAAGTGACTAAATGCATATAATTTTATATAATTTTACAATTCTATGTTGTAGGGCTGGTATAATAACCCCTATTTTATAAATGAGGAAACTAAGAGCATGTATGATTACCCAAGATAGCACATCCACTTTGGGTAATAACAGTCAGGACTAGAATCAGGCTGTTCTGACCCCATCACAGGCTCTTTCCCATACTTTCTCTCCCACTTTTGATCTTTACAGTGTGTGGGTGTATGTTTCTCAAAATTACCAAAGGAGAAGAAACACTCAGCAAACTACTTTTGATCCCCAATTCCCACCAAATTTTTGTACAAATCATGTTTTGTATATTTTAATTTGTCTTTATTGCAAAATTAATATCTAAATAAATTAATCAGGAAGCCACTGATCACCGATGTGAGAAACCATATATATTTCATGAATAATAATAAAATATACCTCATTTTCACAAATGCCTTTTACTTATTAATCTTTGATTTTGGTTATGATGCTGTATAGCATACAGTTTTGTTGTCTGTATTCAAATTCACTGAATTTTCTTTTGTGATTGCTCCCATGGCTCTTAGTATTTGAAAGTCCTTCCCTATCCACAGGTCAGGTTAACTACTTATGCAAATTACCTTCTGCAGCAGACAGCCTCTGAGTTGGCCCCCAGTCATCCCAGCCTTCTGGTTTCAAGCTCTGCACAATTCCCTTCCCTAGAATTCAGCAAAAGTGATAGGATGCCACTCCCATGATTAAGTTACTAAAGCACTGTGGCTTTTGTCTTGGGCTCCCTGTCCTATGCTCTCATCTGCTTGCTCAGAGGGATGCCAGCTGCCATATTGTGAGTTGCCATAAGGAGAGGGGTCCACTAGGCCAAGCATTGAATCAAGAGTCATTTGAGTGAGCATGTAAGCAGATCCTCCACTAGCTGAGCCTTCAGATGACACCACAGACCTGTCTGTCCCCTTGATTGAAGCCTTGTGGGAGACACTATGCCTGTGACAAGTTGTGCTCATATTTTTAACCATCAGAAAAGGAACTAAAGAGTATTAGAAGAAAAACACAGACCAACCTACATAACTCTATGCTTTAGTCTGGTTTCCTGCCATTAAAAAATAGAAAGTGATACAAAATGGTACAAAAGACACTGAAATTATTAGAATCAAGAAGGCACAGTTTTGTCAAGCTGGGACAAGGGGTTTTATGAGAAAAGTGAAGTAAGAGTCGATGAATAATAAAGAACAACTTTAGGCTGGGCGCGGTGGCTCATGCCTGTAATCCCAGCATTTTGGGAGGCCGAGGCAGGCAGATCACCTGAAGTCGGGAGTTCTTCGAGACCAGCCTGACCAACATGGAGAAATCCCATCTCTACTAAAAATACAAAATTAGCCAGGCATAGTGACACATGCCTGTAATCCCAGCTACTCGAGAGGCAGAGGCAGGAGAGTTGCTTGAACCTGGGAGGCGGACGGTGTGGTGAGCTAAGATCACGCCACTGCACTCCAGCCAGGGGAACAACAGCAAAACTCCGTCTCAAAAAAAAAAAAAGAACTTTAAATTCAATATTTAAATTAGCAGGCAAAAATATGTTAATCTTCAAGAGAGTTTCTCAAATAATTTCTCAAATTTCCAAAGTGTGTAATAAATATTACTTTATTATTATCTTATTAGAAATTTATACAAGAGGCCAGGTGCGGTGGCTCACGCCTATAATCCCAGTACTTTGGGAGGCCGAGGCGGGCGGATCACGAGGTCAGGAGATCGAGACCATCCTGGCTAACATGGTGAAACCCCATCTCTACTAAAAATACAAAAAATTAGCCGGGCGTGGTGGTGTGCGCCTGTGGTCCCAGCTACTCAGGAAGCTGAGGCAGAAGAATGGCATGAACCTGGGAGGTGGAGCTTGCAGTGAGATGAGATCGCACCACTGCACTCCAGCCTCGGCGACAGAGCGAGACTCCGTCTCAAAAAAAAAAAAAAAAAAAAAAAAGAAATTTATCCAAGAATGCTTGCCCCTGGACCACTACACAGCGTCAACACAGAGCTTTATAGCAGTGGCTTGGAAAGAGACACAAACTTGTAAATGCTAGGAAAACCTTATATGATAATAAAGGTTGTCAATGCCACCTGAGAACTACAGTTAAATTATGAAACTTGGTGAATCTCATCCTGGGAATATTTATTGAAAATTAGATTAAAACCAGAGTCCAATATGTTATCAGAGTTTGACAAAGCATTATCCCTAAGTAATTTTGATTTTTAAGACCAAACTGAAGGAGTACAAACTGGTACCTATCTCCATTCTCTCTGTTATCATCTCCAAGTTACTGAATGTATTAACTGTCATGTCAAGCTCAGATTGATGCTAAGTCCTCATAACGCTGGCACAATATTTGTTACAACCATGTAAGCATATCCTGCCAAACTAATTGTTTTGAAATCAGTATAGAATGACAATTTCTCAAAAACATCAAATAGAACTAATTTAAAAGGCATGCCAGACCTATCAGCACATAACAGAGGAGTTTGGTCAACTCCATGAACAACTCTTCCTCACAGTGCTTTGTTACTTCCACCTTCCCCTCCAGCAAAAACTACATTTCAAGATTGATATTTTATAATTTGTGTTACAAAAACAATAGTTATGCTTTACAAACCACTTCCTCACTAGTCAAGATGGTGACAGATTTCCCTAGAGGGGCAGGGACACTATATATCCACCCACTTCCACCTTAGGGCTTCATGATTCTGTTTTTGGCAAATACGAAGAAATGACAGTAGCAATGAAATCTGCATTAAGAAAATTCACGTAAGGATTCCTATGTGTGGGAACAATCACAACTCCCACAAAGAGTATCTGGAGCTATAAATCAATAGTGATTCTTCATCCATCACACCGATCCTCTGTGGGAAAAGGTTATGTGACTCATTTGTCTCAACTTTACACACATAGAGTGGATCAGCTTTGATCATCTTATGATGACGTAAACAATTCCTCCTTTCAGAAATTAATTAAATTAATAGCACTGATCGTCCTAATAACTCTGAAAAGATCATCTTCAACAAAAGTTCTCCTTGGAGTTCTGGGAAAAGGGAACAATGAATAATCTTTTAAAAATATTTTTTTTAAAAGTTCAAACTTGGCCTAACTAAGGGTAAATAGGTTTGGCCATATGAACCAAAGGCCAAAATGTATTAAAATTTCAGGCAGAGGAGAGTAAGTTAGGTCCATAAATAAAATTGTCTATGTATAGCAAGGAATTGTGTTTCCACCTTTCAAATCCAAGTCCAAATGTAAAGAACCTGGAAAGACTTCACCATCAGGAGAAAAATAAGTCAGGATGAGATTGAGTTAACAGATAGGCTAGCTATACACAAAAGGTATTATTTTGGAGGCAAGTAAAAATTATCAGGAAGGGCACAAATTCAGGTTTTCATTTCAATGCCATTGTGCCATATGACAATGTATTTTCATCCACTGCCAACATCATAACTATATCTGCATTATAACACAGCCAATCCCTTCAGATTAACAGGCAATTGACCTCTCTGGCTTGCTTCTACATATTTCAATTGTGAAATAATTCTTTGGTGTTTGATTTCTTCCTTTCTGACTCACATTCAATAGGAGGCCTTTGATTACTGAGGCCTCCACACAAACTTCTTTCTCCTCTTTCCCTGAGTAATCCCCCTCCACCAAAAAAAATAAATAAATAAAATAAAAATAAATAAAACAACAAAAACTCTACCCTAATTCTAGAAATCAAACCAACGCATCACTTTCCAAGGCTCTGCTGCATTACATTTCTTGCCTTCAACTTTTCTTTGAGCAGCTTTCCTGTCCACTCAGTTTCCATTAATTCTCCACATAGCAGATAGAGTATAAGAGAAGCCAGGATCTTGCCCTCCCTAAGGGACAAATCTACAACCTTCATCAATAATGAATTTCACCAACATTTCCCAAGAGGAACAGGGTACAATTAAAAAGGTTATAAGTCCTTGCACTACTAGAACCTAAGGGCGTCTGTGCATGAAACTGGCTTAAGCCCAATTAGCGGAATCAGTACATTTGTCTTCTCTTGGAACAACCTTGCTCTTACGGTTCCCATCAATTCAGTATAAATCTGACTGATCTTATCCAAGAAGTTAATAGAAAATTGCTCACAGTGGGCGACTGCCACCTCAGTTTCCAAGCAGAGACAGATGGAATTTCCCAGATGGTTTGTCACTGGAACGTGTGAGGCTGGATGAGACTTCACAGAAAGCATGGTAGAGCAGAACACCTTCTTGGCCTTCACCCATGTCATAGTGAGGGATCGAAAACTGAGTCTGTTGTAAACAAATCATAATTGCCTCACTAGGCTCAACACCTCATCCTCCCTAGCTGCATCCAAGGGTTGCAAATCTTACACTGAAATTAGTCAACATTTCTCAAGAAACCATCATGGGCATATCTCCTTATGAGATAAAAACTGAAGAAACAGACATAGTTATCTTGTCCTACTGAACTTTCCTCTCAAATGAGATTAAAATAAAAGTGCAAGTCTATAACAAATAAAACAGGTACAAGATAGCATTTCCTGTGGTAATTGCTCTGCTGAGTTAGGCAGATGAAGCAAGATCACAGACGAAACAGACATGGATGTAAAGCCTCAGGAAGGATGCAGGGTCTTGAATAAGGAGGGGTGTGCAGCTGTTCCTGATATGGAGAAAAGTGAAAGGAAAAAATTAATGTGCTGATTCATTCAAATGTTATTCATTGAGCTCTTAGTATAAGCTAAACATTGTTCTAAGTGGGAAGGATAGAAAGATAAAAAATAGATAATAAGCATATGGTCTGCAGGGGAGATAGACAAGCAAACAGGAGCTCACAGTTATGTGATCAGTGCTCTTATCCTAGTAAACCTAGAGCACCAGGGAAATACTCGAAGAGTGGTTATCTATTCCAGACAGGAGGCTTCAGAGAAGGTCTACTTTGGAAGTGACTTTGAGCAGTCTTTAACTAAGTATTGGACTTAGTGAGATGAAGAGAGATGGTGGGGGTCGGGGGGGAATAGGGGTTTCCGGGAGGATAAAACAGCATGAGCAAATGTACGGATGTGGAAAAAAAATGGACATTCAGGGCACCGCATGTAGTTTAGAATGCCTAAAGTCTATAAGAGAGTGGAAAAGGGGTCAAAGCTGGGGAGGTGAGCATCACCTGGGGAGGTGAATATCACGAAGGCCTTTTTTAGGCTTTACCAAAACCTTGGGGGTATTCTCGTGCCCTTTAGAATGATTTTAAAGCACAGGAGTTAAGTGACTACTGTAGTTTTGCTTTCAGGACATACTGTGGTCTGAATAAAGAAAAAGATGACAAGAAAGAACAGAAGAATATTGTAATAATCAAGAGAGAAGTGGTGGGGCTTTCGACTAAAGCAGTGGTAGTCGGAACAGAAAGAGGAGAACAATCATTACGAAAGCAGGAGTTACGATGCTTGGTTTCTAGACATGAAATGGAGAGTCTTGGAAGACGTTTGACTCTGAATAGAAGGAAAAAGAGATGGTAGTAGTTACAAGCAAAGGAGAGAGGTATGGGTATGTGTAACTGTGTGTGAATAGCATTTGAGATGTGAGAAGGAGAGGTAGAAATGCAGAAAAGACACAGGATAACTGAGAGAATGGACTCCCTGCAGAGGTAGGAAAGGAGAGGCAGAGGACTAGGATTAAAGGTGACTAAAAGCTGGAAGTCAGGGGAAAGAGAGGCTGTGTGTGGAGACAGGAATAAACTCTCTTTGTGACTGTGTAGTTGGAGGAATTAAATGGGAAGGCTTGCAAAACAGTTGAAATGTGCTATTAGAGAAAGGGTAAAAAGCCAAGGTTAGAGTTTTTTTATTTAAATGTCATTTGTAAATTAGTAGCTGAAGCTTTGCAAGTGGATAAGCTCCCTGAGGCACTGGGAACAGAGGGAGAAGAGAAGAAAGGCCAGAAGTGTTTTGGGAAACACTCACAGTTAAATTAAAAAGAGCCAAGACCCAGAGAGATATGAGAAATAGGAAAGTATGGTAGTCCTGAGCCCAGATTAAAATGCATATTAAGAAGGAAGATATCATTCACAATGTCAACATCAGTGAAATCTGAGGCTCAACAAAAAGTCATGCCTCAGCAAAATTATAAATTATGCCACTGAGATGGGAAAGATGGAGAATATGGGTGGAGTCAGTGAGAATGTTCCTAATAAGGAAATTCAATTCGATTAGATTTTTATTTTAAAGAGCATTTATTGAATATCGATTATGTGCCAGTAGTAGAGGTCCAAAATTGAATAACAAAGATTAAATAAGTCTATGTCCTCTAGAATCTCAATAATAATTTGGATATTGCTTTCAAATTTATTTCATTATTACACCTTAGAGGCTGTTTTAGTATGGATTCCCCAGAGGCTTACCCTGAGACTGATTCAAGTACAAGTAGTTTACTGGGAAGTTAATCCCAGAAAATTCCAGTAAGGTTGTGGCAAAGTAAGCAGGAAAGGGAAGAGGTCCACAAAATGTTCACTATCAAGGCAATCAGAGCTCTATTCCACTGCCAAACTCTAATAGATAATATAGAACACATCTTATATCCTAACCAAGAGAGAGGGAAGCGGAGGTGTTAGTCCACCAACTTTCTGTCCATCATTGGTTGAGGATAACCTTTGGGAATAGGAAATCTCCAGCACTTCCAGCTTTCCCAGCTTGCAGGGAGTTTGCTCTTAAGGCTGGAAAAAAGTGCTCAGGTAGAAAAGTCACAGGTGTGCCCACTGAACAGCCTTTGCCTATAGAGGTGAATGCTGGAGACACAGATAGAGATATATTTGCTACAGGATAGGTACAATATGAAGCTTAAAGACTAGCAATGATTAAGATAAAAGATGAATACTGGAAAAGATAAAACTGCAAAGGGAGAAACTGAGGCAATTAATAATTCTAATTATAAGGAGGTAGATCAGGAACTTCTAATTTTTTCCATAATCTCATTTCTATAAAGATGACTATCTTAAAACTTTTAAGAGGCAATTTGATACATGCATTATTTCATTATTAGGTCAACAAAATATCTATAGTGCCCTTTATATGCATATTTCATTTTTTAAAAAATAAATTCAGTATCACAAATACCCTGTGGGAAAATAATATGAGGTTTTGTTCTGATTGAACAGAATAAAATGAGATTTCTCTATCAAATTTCATTTGCTGAATTTATCAGGTTGTGATGAGTTTACTATTATGTTGTAAGTAATCTGAGGCTTTCTATTTAATTAACTATGTATGATGTATCATTCCAGCAGTTGGCTGAATCCAATCAGAATAGTTAGCTATCAACAGTTGATATATTTAAAAGCAAGAGAGGGCAAATGCCATTTAAATTTCAGACACCCAACCTTCCAAGCAATCACTGTTGCTTGATACTTACTAAGCACTACCACATGCTAGCACAGCTGAGATTTAGTTTATTGCAAGGATCTTTGTCCTTGAGAGAATATGGGGAAAAACTTCAAAGGTACAACATATAAACACAGACGTTATAAAACACATCCAAACCAGATACTGATCAGAACTTAAGGTGATTTTTTAAATTTCTTCCTCATCAGTAGTCCTTTGATTTTTTTCAGTGAATAAAACTGCAAAACTTTCAAAAACACCAAGTTTGTGCTACTATGATAGTATTTAATATAAGTTATTTCTGAGATACGAGGTGAGATGCTGGAAAGAATGCTGGGCTCCCTCACTGGTATCAATTTTTTCAGGGGTATAAGGTCATACCTCAAAAAACTGAAACTTGCAAGGTAGTGCAAGACCTTTGGAGCCTGTGGTGGTTCATTTTAATTGCCAACTCACAGGGTGTTTCTGAATGAAATTAACATTTAAATCAGTGAACTCTGGGTAAAACAGACTGTCCTCCAAAATATGAATGGGCCTCACCCAATCAACTGAAAGCCTGAATAGACCAAAAAGACTGGCCTCCCTACAGACGAGGAAATATCCCAAAGACCACTATCAAACTTTATCTGCACCACTGGCTGTCCCGGGTCTCTCACCTGACTGAATACTGCAGATTTTGTATTTCCCAACCGTCATAACTGGACAAGCCAATTCCTTATAATAAATCTCTGGCTAGATACGTACACATCCTGTTGTTCTGTTTCTCTGGAGAATCCTAAGACAGAGCCTTAGCAAACAGTCAAATTTAGGCATGTAAAAATCCCCAAACGCCAAGGTTTATAGTGTTACTTGTTTAATTTAAAGAGTGTTTTTTTGCTTTAAAGTTGAACGATTTCAATGGGTTCACTTCCACAGATTACTGACTAGTAATAGTAGTTGAAATGTGTGGATAACTCACATATGCTATCTCATTTAGTCCAAAATTCCTGTAAGCTAGGCAGTATTATTATTACCATATCACAGAAAACATTTCTAAGACTGGAGCATGGGTTATGGAATCAGACTGAGTTGACCTTAGGCTAGTTATTTAACTTCCCAAAGTAGCAGTTTACGCCTCTGTAACAAAGGAGACAAATATTATCTTCTCTTGCACTTGTGTAAGAAGTAAATATGATATAAAACATGTAAAGCACTTTGACCAGTATCTGGCCCAATGAAAGTATTTACTATGCTGCTGTTGCTATTATAAAACTTTTAAAGCATGAAGTATCTACCAAGATAATAAGGTGTGGACAAAAGATACTCTATTTCTATGTTCAGTGTGTTATATAATTCCAAGAACAACTTTTTGTCAAACCAATTTGTTTGGTGTTTCTGTGTTTTTTAAAATGTTCTATATACATCTAAATGCCTGGTCTGCAAAGGCTTCCTGCAGAAGGTGGCATATTGCTAATGTACTTGAAGATGGGGACTTGAAAGATATAAAAAGGATTTGACATCTGGCATGGTGACTCAATTAATTACTGTGTTGGATTAATTAGTGAGCTGAATCTCCCGAGCCAACACCATGAGTTTGAGCAGAGTAACATTATATCAGTTGGCGAATAAGCAATTTAAGAGAATGCGTTAATCCAAATTTGATTCAAGGTTGGGTAGGGAAGGGGTAGTAGGCTATATATTTTATTACAAGGAATATTTATGATTTCAAATACATATTATAGTATTGTCCAAATTATGAAGAGGTGACAAAACTCCAGAAGTCTTTGAATGAACTTTTAACTGCTCAAGTAATCTAATTACATAACAAATATTTTGCCCATCAGGGGAAAAAAAGGTATATTTCTAATTTTTGCATACTTCCTCCCAGAGATTTTTATAAATTTATGATTCATGTTAAGAAATCATCAACAATTTTATCATGCTTAAATCACGTTACAGATGTTACATTGAGAAGGCAGTGTGGCAGAGTCTTTAAAAAAGCAGACTCTGGAATCAGAAGTGAGAGTTTTTATTTTCTTATCTGTAAAATATGATTTATGATAGAACCAAATTCACAGATTTTTCGGAGGACTAAATGAGCTAATCTATTTCCATTTTCCAGACATATATGTTAACCAATTTGATGTACAGTAGTAACACTTGTAGGAATAATAATACTAGTAGTATTTAATGATACAAACTCAGAAGTAAATTTTGGAAGAGGAAGTTATTTCAAAAGAAAAACATTTGAAAATATATTTTAGTGAGGCAACTAAATTTTAAAATAAGGAAAAATGCTGTATTTTAACTAAATAAAATAATTTGATATTTAAACCCTAAGACAAAAGAAGAAAACTGAAGTATTAAAATTGTTTTCTATAAATAATAATCACCCATTACCCAATTGTTGATAACCTAAAGAGTATTCATATGTTTTAAATAGTATCAAAAACTCTGAAAATTTCATATATATGTTAACTCCTTTTAAAAATATTAAATATGGCATAAAATAGCTTCACAGTGATATAGAACTATTAAAACAGCAAAATGACATCAACTGTCTAAAATCAGAAATCATTTCAATGAAAAATCAAACTTTCTCAGATAGGCTTATTTTCCATCTATCACGATTTAGCATATGGTAAAAATGTCATAAAACTACCACTCTGTATACATACTGATAATAATAGCAAGATTAATCAAAAATAGCATTTTAGTAAATATATTCTTTTAAAATAGTAAACTGGAAAATGTTCATCTCGCACATCAACTATAGCTGATACAATGTCAGTACACTTTGGAAGAAATATCATACAAATGATTAAAGGTTGCATTGGTGTCTGATACACCATGATAAGATAAATATGATATAGCTTAAAATGTGTAGTAAGCAATGCTAGAAGACAAATAGAAACTCTCAGATAAAATAAGTTCAGAATAGCATTTAATTCAACCTTTGATGTTTAGACAATCCTTCCCTTGCCTTTCTTAACATTCATTAGCTTGAGAAATGAGCACAGTTAGTATTGCTCTCTGAAAGGAATCAATAAAACAATCTGTTAATACAACTCAACCGAGGCCTGCATTTTGTGGCTACATCACAAATCTCTTTTGAAGTAGCTGCACTGGTCCACCTAGAACAAATTGCCCAGATTAATAAATATTTGGTCTGGACTGTAAAGTCAAGTTGTTTGGTCCTTAAATATATGTGAAAACCCCTACTTCATCCTTTTATGGATAAATACATGAATGTACAAAGTAATATATACACCCCTGGCATCTCATGCACTCTTTAAAAGTTTGGTAACACAAATATTTCCTATTTATTCTAATCATTACTTTTAGTTGAACCAACAACCTCTGTCACATCCACATGGCACTGAATAAATGGAGATCCACATGTATCAATTTCTTTCATGTAATAACTTGAAGATGGGATTTCTTTCATGTAATAACTTGAAGAAGGTATTTCCTTCATGTAATAAATCAAAAAAGGAATGTAATGTTGCTGAACCCAGTACACCTGTCAAAACCCTTCTTGGAGTTCTTATGTCCCCTCAGCATAGATAGAGTCATATAAAAGTCACAAGACTGTTCCTACATAAATGGCATTTAGAGAGAAGGACTTTCAGGGGAATAAATACTTATAAAATTTCTGGATCCTCTAAGGAATATGAAACATTTTTCTTCCCAAATTTCATCATCTGTATTATCACTTATTATAAGAGAGGTTTTCAGCTATTGTTTTTCTTTTATCCCATGTGGTAGGCAGAATAGCTTCTTGCAAAGATGTTTACATCCTGACCTCTAGAACTTGCGAACATTCCTTTGCATGGCAAAGAGAAATTAAGGAAGCAAATGGAATTGAGAGTATTAATCAGCTGACCTTAAAATAGAGAAATTAGCTTAGATGACCAGACGGACACAGTGTAATCATAAGCATCCTTAAATGTGTAAGAGGGAAACAGAAGAGTCAGAGATGGAATGTGGATGTGAGAAAGACACCATCAGGCCCTGGTGGCTCTGAAGATGGAAGGGGGTCTATGAGGGAAGGGCCATGGGCAGCCCTCAGAAACTGGAAAAGGAAGAAAACAGATTCTCCTATAAAGCATCCGAAAAAGAGCTCAGCCCTGCAGACACCTGGATTTTAGCCCAGTGACACCCAGTTTGGATTTCTGACTTCCATAACTGCAAGATAATAAGTTTATGTTGTTTTAAGGCACAAAGTTTGTGGTGAGTTGCTGAGGCAGGAATAGCAAACTAATATATCCAATTAAGAAATAAAGTTTAAATGTAACCAAACTACCTATCTTTCCATTATTTTTATTTATTTATTTATTTATTTATTTATTTATTTATTTAATTATTTTGAGATGGAGTCTCCCTCTGTCACCCAGGCTGGAATGCAATGGCACAATCTTAGATCACTGCAGACTCTGCCTCCTGGGTTCAAGCGATTCTCCTGCCTCAGCCTCCCAAGTAGCTGGGACTACAGGCACCCGCAACCATGTCTGGCTAATTTTTTTTTTTGTATTTTTAGTAAAGATGTGTTTTGCCATGTTTGGCCAAGCTGGTCTCGAACTCCTGACCTGAAGTGATCCACCCGCCTCAGCCTCCCAAAGTGCTGGGATTACAAGCGTGAGCCACTGTGCCCAGCCTCCATTACTTTTAAAACATCTAATTAATCAATAATCCACATAATCATACCAAGAGATAGATTTTCTGTTCTCAGAACTTTTACAAAAAAACTGAATAACAAAAATTATAATGCTGATCATTCATCCCTGCTTTTAAAGGTACAAACAGTATTACCAAGGAAAAACAAAGTTGTTTATTTCTTGTTCTTCATGTAAACCTGTAATGGATGACAATTTGTGTCATCGAAAAATAAAGGCAATTTTATATATTACTAAATGTGAACAGTCTTAGTCTGGCTAAGCAGAAAAAAGCAATAACCTTACATATTACCTTACTAGCCACAATTTAGTATGAGTAACCTGTTTCTGTCGAAATTCTGCATATATTACTGTCAGACACAAACCACTTGAAAAGTATCCAAGTTTTGCTGTCCATGAAAAAGCAAAAACAAACGGTTATTTTTAGTGATTTCATTGGAAAGCAAGCAGAGAGAATTTCTGAGCTATGACAAAATATTAACAGTCGATGACAAAATATTAACCATCTCGGAATATCCACATACCAGAGAATTATTATTCAAGTCCATCTTCCCAGGAAACGGCCCCCAGGTTGTTCCCACTGGAAGCTGCTGTCGACTCTGAATTTTTCGTTCCCCATCTTTCTGAAACACCTCCAGCTCTCCTGCAGACAATGAAACAGAAGTGTTTAGAATACTTACTTGCACTTTAACAGCAGCCACCTCTTTTTGTGTTTGCTTTACACACGTGATATTCTCAGGATTCATATAAAGAGAATTAATTATGCTTGTCTGAAAAACAACTTATCCTGAGAGGAAAATAAAACTTGTCCTTATAAATTGTATTCAAATTTAGTCCAATTTCTTCCTTTCACCTTTTCACACGCATCATCTACTGAAACCAATTCTTTTTAGTTAAGTCTTTAAGAACCAGAAACAATAACACTCCTTAAAAAGCACTGATCCAATGCCAAAACAGATAGACAAGAAACAGTAGGACAATCATTTTGCGTTAAAATTCTTGTATTTATTTAAGACTCTCAAACGACAATATCTGGAGAGTTTTTGAAGTACTTGGTAATTTTCTGAAATTACTACCAGTTTCAATAGGTAAAATGGCTACATGTACAATATATATAGCAAGGCATGTTTTTCAAATAAAAAATGTTTAGACGGAGTTTTTACTTGTTTTTCTGTATTTGGTATACTGAATAGAATTCTATTGTACCAAAAGAGTTTGGACAAAAACACTTTAGAAATAACCAGCTTTGGAAGGTCTTTTTCCTTTCATTTACTCCAGAGTAATATTTTGGAACCTATAAAGGGAAATAGGAAGTAAAGACAGTATACACACTTGCATAAAGTAGGAATTCATTAAATGCTTGCTTAAGAAATAAATGAATGGAGTAATATACAAATAAATAAAAGAGGGCCTCAAAATTTCAAAAAAAAAATGGCCAACAGCTTAAATGTTGTTTGGGATAGGTAGAAAACAAAACCACAATCAGGACTTGTAGCCTCTCTTTAAAATAATTAAATCTAGGATATTTATTCCCCAAAGAGTATTACCATGCCATATCACCATACTAAAATGTTTATATTTTAAAAATTTTATCTCAGTAACCTAACTTCGTTGTTTTTTAATGTTATTTATTTTCAG
The DNA here is from genome assembly GCF_006542625.1 of Nomascus leucogenys. Taxonomy (NCBI): domain Eukaryota; kingdom Metazoa; phylum Chordata; class Mammalia; order Primates; family Hylobatidae; genus Nomascus; species Nomascus leucogenys. The sequence goes on along the minus strand of NC_044396.1, from coordinate 57,668,803 downwards.
CCTGATCAACAGCAGACATGAGAATGGGAAGGAATGAAACAGAAAGAAATATTAGGTTGGTGCAAAACTATGGCAAAAACCACAATTACTTTTAAATTAATTTTAATGTCAAGGAAACTCCATATAGAATAGAAAGCTGAGGAAAATAGAATAGAATATATTCAGTACTTATATATATATATATATATATATATATTTTTTTTTTTTTTTTTTTTTTTTTTTGAGACAGAGTTTCGCTCTTGTTGCCCAGGCTGCCTCTCGTGTTCAAGAGATTCTCCTGCCCCAGCCTCCCAGATAGCTGAGATTACAGGCAAGCACCACCAGGTCTGGCTAATTTTGTATTTTTAGTAGAGCAGGGTTTCTTCATGTTGGTCAAGTTGGTCTCAAACTCCTGACCTCAGGTGATCCACCCTCCTCGGCTTCCCAAAGTGCTGGAATTACAGGCGTGAGCCACCGCGCCCGGCCTAGTAATAACATTTTCTAAATGCTATATGTCATGACAGGTAACATATGAAATTGTTGCCTTAATCTGGCTTTAGCTTCTTTTCAAGTTAGTAGCTATCTTTAAATACATAGATTCAATCTTGAGTTTTTTTAAAAAGAAACACTGTCAACCTGAGTTCAAGTCTATCTCTTCTTTATTTCTCTATTTAGTGTCACCTCCTTTTAAAAGTTTAAATACCAGACATTATTTTTCATGTTTTCATTATTGCTTATCCTAAAAACCAAAGCTAAAGTATATAAACTACAATCTGCTAAAATATTTCGGTAATGGTTAAATTGTGTCCATGGTAAAATTTAAATTTATCTATATCTTAGCAATAAAGATGCAATGTTCATAACAATTTCATGTCCCCAATCAAAAATTTAAATTCAAGGACAACACTTTCATTCACCCTTCTTCTCATACTCTTCCTTTACCACTTGAAAAATACATTGAAAATGGAAGAACACATTAAATTAAGAGAAATACACATTCTCCAACTTTTTAAATTCTGGTATATCAATAGCTAATGATGATCAGCAGTGAGGAAAATGAGCCCAGAAAGATTCAATAAGTCCGAACGTCTGACAGATATAAATAGAATACATATAGTAAATGACATATTAATGCCTAAGTACTAGATCCTGATGCTGATTCAGTGTCCAGAAACTACGGAAAGACAATACTTTGTTTTCTGTATACAGAATAACAAATCCATTTATGAGATTTTCCTCTGAAAATGTTTTTCATCTTTGTGCAATCTTTTTGATTAATACATTGGAATCAGAGACATTTTATAGAAACACCCTCAGAGACAGAGCACAAAGATAATAATCTACTCTGATGTCAGAGAGGAACCAGTGGGACAACACGACTCAATACAGGCATATTCACATTCTTTATTGAAATATTTAGGATAATTTTCTCATTTGAAAATAAACAGTTTAATTTCTATTGGCCAGGAGTTCTCAGTATTTCCTTCCACCATACTTACTTACATTTAAAACAGTTTATTTACAATTTACCATTTAAGATAAAATACATTTCAATCTCTCAGCTAAATACAAGTTTAAAAATCTTCTTTTCTACATAAAAACATACCCAAATAATTTGCTTCTTTTTACACACTAAAAAACCAGTCATGTCACATTTAAGTGATACCAGAGGAATCATGAGAATCTTCGAAAACCCTTTAAAAAAGTAATTCATCCTCTCTTTCTGCCACTGACATATTTCATTTGAAAAGGGTTCAGACTCAGTCAAACAGTGACTTCTTATCTACACCTGTGGATTTACAAGCAGCTCTGTCTTTTAATGGATTAAGAACTACAAACTTGGGGCAGATCGTAAAGTGATATCCAAATGTCTCCAAAGTTTCTGAAGTGTCTTTGATTATCCATTAAAATTTTAAGCAGACCAAAAATACTTTTACAAGCTCTTAAAGATGGCCACAACAGAAAGTCCAGTAACTGTTCAAAATATCAAGTCAATCTTTTCAACTTTACTAGACAAGCAAGAATACCCCAGTCTCCTTTCTTGCTTGCCAACAAGTTATTTCAGGGTTTAGGAAAATCCTTTCTTACGCTGAAATAGTTAAATAAAAATATTCGTTTATTCACAATAGCATTTCTAAAAACTGCAAGCATAGTGCAAATAATTAGCATGTATATTCTACCAAGGTTACATAGGTTAATGATAGCAAAAGAAATAAAACATTGTATAAAGGGAAGTTATATTTAACTTACATACTGCTTAAGAGTATGATATTTTACTTTTTTTCCAAAAATTAATAGGTGTCATGAAATAGAGGAAAGATTACTGCACTAATAGTAGGATTAATTTTTACACCAATTCTGTTCAATAACCAGCTGAACGGCCTCAAATAAGTTATATCTTTCCTGAGTCTTTGGTTTGTCATTGTTAAAAGAGTGCTTTGCGCTCACTCACAACTTGCTAAGGTGTTTTTCAACACTGACCATCCATGATAGCATGATTTTCCTTCCCTAGATACAACATATTATGAGAAGTAGAAGTGCACTGGGCTGGTGGGTCAGAGACTTAGGTCCTCGAACCACTTTATCAAAGGATGGATGTTTGACATGAAAAGATTAGATATTCTGAAATAAGATGGAAAAGCTCCAATTCTTATTTGATTTATTTATTCCTTTATGCCTCATTCATTATTTTATAAATATTTATTGGGTATCTGCTAAGTACCAGACAGTGTGTTAGGCCAAAGAATAAAGCAACAAAGAAAACAAGCCTGAACCTGAATGAATCCATGAAATAAAATCCATATGGCTTGGGAAGTAAAAGTCATAGAACTTAGTGATTGTTTAGACTTTAGGACTTAGGGCAGAGAGAATCCTAGAATGTTACGCAGGTATCTCACTTAGGCACATGAGCCAATGGCCATGTTCCTGTTGAGACAGAAGAACACAGAAAGAAAAGCTAGAAATAAGAGTAAAATAAGGAGTTATAGTTTGGTAATGTTGATATTGAAGTAGCTATAAAGAAGGCAATAGGTGATTTTAGGTAGGCAAGTATAGGCCTGGGGCCCAGAAGCAAGGTCTTAACTAGAAGCAAGGTCTTGGCATTTATTCAGTAATTAAAACCACCTTGTATATGGTAATACAAGCCATAGGATTAAAGAGTATATCACGATAAAGAATAAGACCTAGCACAGAATTCCAAAGACCTTCAAAAGCATAGTGATGCAGGAATAGGCATAGAAACTTTAGGAGAATTGGCAAGAGACATAGAAAAGAAATTGGATATAGTACCATAGACACCAAGGGGTTGATTGAGAATTTGAAGGAGAGGGGAATCAATCAAGGAATCTGAAAATTTATGACAGTAAGAAGAGAACTAGAGGCCAGACATGGTGGCTCAGGCCTGTAATACTAGCACTTTGGGAGGCCGAGGTGATTGGATCACCAGAGAGTCAGGAGTTTGAGACCAGCCTGGTCAACATGGTGAAACCCCGTCTGTGTTAAAACTGCAAATATTAGCTGGGTGTGGTGATGCATGTCTGTAATCCCAGCTACTCTGGAGGCTGAGGCAGGGTAACTGCTTGAATATGGGAGACAGAGGTTGCAGTGAGCCAAGATCGCACCACTGCACTCCAGCCTGGGTGACAGAGCAAGACTGTCGAAGTAAGGAAAGAGGAAAGGAAAGGAAAGGAGAGGAGAGGAGAAAGGAAAGGAGAGGAGAGGAGAAAGGAAAGGTGAAAGGAAAGGAGAAAGGAAAGAGGAGGGGAGAGGAGAGGAGAGGAGAGGAGAGGAGAGGAGAGGAGAGGAGAGGAGAGGAAAGGAAAGGAAAGGAAAGGAAAGGAAAGGAAAGGAAAGGAAAGGAAAGGGGAAGGGGGAAGGGGGAAGGGAAGAACTGGAAAGATTCCTTTGGATGAGATGGCGATCACAGGTATTTGGAGTGAAACGAGTTTTGTAAAGTGGTAGACCAGGATACACGCTGGAATGGGTTCACAATTGAATGAGAGAAGAGTAACTGTAATGAGCCATGTGATCCTTAGCAAGTTACCTAACCCTGTGAACTTCAGTTTCTGAATGCAAAGTAGGAACTGCAATAGCTTTCTAAAAAGGTTGCTGTGAAGATTAACAATATGCGAAGTACCTGATAAATATTTACTACTTCACCAAAAAGAAATTGAAGAATTCTAAGAGCATGTCCATATACTTCCATCATCACATCCAACCATTCATTGATGTCTGCTTCTGGTCACATTCCTTCTTTGTCACCTTTATCCAAATCACTCCTCATATCCTGACTTATTTTCTTTTCCATTGGCTGTTGGATTCACTCTTCTTATCAGCATTTTTAAGGTTTTCATCAACTCAGATGTAGACAACCCACCAGCCTCAATTCATTCTACAGCTCCAATTCAGGTTCCAAATCTCTGCCAGGATAAACTGATTAAAACTCCACTTCCATCATGTTACCCATTTATGCAAGCTCCTTCACTAGCTACTTCTTGGCCATCCCAAATTGTACATATCTGCCTGAATTTTAATACCACTGATACTGCTCTATAGTATTTGCCTGACTCTTGCATTCTACTGCTCTCCCAAATGTGTTCTTCCCTCCAGTCAAAAAAGCCTTCTTCCCCTTCCATTCTTCCTCATCTCCAGTTTAGCTCCCCCATAACTTTCTGAGAATGGTTCCTGCTATCTGGCAGACACACCCTATTTCTGACTGCCTTAATTGACCCTTTTAGTGTTGCAAGGTCAAGCCCAAAGCTATTCTCCTTCATGCAGCTTCTCTGAATTCTAGAGAAAACCGAATTTTTCTTCCCTAATACTCCCATTGCATTTATAGTCCAATATTATACAGTTTTGCATTAAATTATTCCCTAGTCGGTTTCTCCTTGATAATGTAGTTCACCTCAATAGAAACATAAACATTTTAATCTGCAAATTTCTTTAATAATTCTGTTTATTCCCTGGTAATTATTTAATAGAGTTTGTGATGCACTATATTTGAAAAATACAAATGGAACACAATTGATGGGATGAAAATTTTGATGATATATCTCAATTTTAGTACAGTTGAAGTTGATTTTTGGAGACAAAAGAGAGTTGTCTTAATATGTATCTGTTCTTTGTATTACAACAAGCATCCATTTCACTTGTTCAACCTTCTATGTAATACGTTCACATACATTACCTCATCTATAGAATATGCAGCGGGATAAAAAAATAAAAAATGTTCTTCTCTGCCCAGTTCATATTTTTGCAGCTATTCTTCAAAAAGAAGCCTGATTTTTTAACATGCTGGGTAAGTTCACAGAAAATATTTGAGACATATAGGACGGACTAATCAATTTTGGTAAAAGATAATATTGTTAGTGCTCAGGGCTGTTTCTCTTATCTTCTTGATAATGCATACTTTTAAAAGTCTGTGATTACTCAAAGACTTATGATAGCTTAACTTAAAAAAAAAAAGGCCCTAAATCAGAAATTACTACCAAACATCCCACAGCTTTTTAAAATATCAACCCACTTTTTGGCCTAAATAAAAGAAATTCACTGGTGGAGAGAAATACTTAAAATCACAAGAGACACCCTCAAATATTTTTTCTTTGAAAGTGCTATCAAGACATTGTATTTTTTTAATATGGTCCTTTTGATGTCTCTTTAGAAAGCAAAGGATATAAACATAGTAGCACACCAAAGGGGAACAGACAGGTGTGAGTCTTTTAGAATAGTTACCAGCAATCATGCTTCACCTGAATTCAGCATTAAGTTGATGATATAAACATATAAGGTAATTACAGAATGATCCTTAACTCAAGGCTCAGATTTCATAGGACATAGTTGCAAGTAAATGAGATGACAGAAGATCATATTGCATTTGCTGAAAATACAACTCGGATTGGTTTGAACTTGGTTTTAAATATATAACCAAATTTTAAAGCAGACCACATGAATTAGCTCATAATATTTATCAGGCCATAGTATAGCAGAAGACTATAGCGTCAGAACCCATATTTATATTTTCTTCATGGTTATTAGACATTATACATCATGGTATCAAACATGGACAGCCCCGAAGTCATGCTGAGTTCAAAAAGCACTCAAAGATTCTAAAAACCTCAAAACATTTTCAAAGTCAGCCAAGGTGGTAAGTATGGCAGAGCTCTTGCTATTTTATGGTTTAACCATTTGACAGCTGCCTGCCAGATACCTAAGAGGGTTAGATCATTTCACTGCTGATTATCTTCACAGCCAAACTGCAGTCTTGCCATTATGTGTGTTTCCTCAGGCGTTAATAACCATGTTTCATCTGCATTTTGAGACAAATAGCACCATTTATATTATGCTATATTGATCCATCTCTAAGCATGGTTTGGCTCAGGAAATGATAGTTCTTGGTTGGTGACTACAAATTGCCTTATAGAGATACTTTTTCTAATTTTCCTTCTCAATGTTTGAGTCATACAGTCCACAACACATACTAAACTACAGTTTTGAACATAAACTTGAAATACAATGTTCCCTATTCAAGTACTCTAGTCAAACCCTGATAAATCAGGCTGGCCATGCAGTGATCTTATCCCTTCTGACTCTTTAATAAATCGAACCTTGTAAGTTCCTACTGTTGGAAGTTGTCACTAAATGAAATTGTGACCTTATCCGGCACATGAACTTATCCTGCTGACAACTACATTTATTGTGTGGATAAGAAACGAAAAAAAGAAAAAGGGAATAAAGAAAAAATGAGGTATTTGATAATTCTGATCTTAGCCATATGTAACTCTAACAGATGGGATCTTTTTGATGTTCCATTAATGATTTGCCAAAGATGAGTCTCTACTTAGAGAAAAATGCTCACCCTAGGTAAGTGCTGGGGGCACTGCAGATGGTATTAAAAGAGCACGAGGAGGTACTGGATGACAGTAGCGAATCAGAAGCTATTAGTCCAACACAAAGAGCACTGAATTAGCTTGTAATTGCACTGGAAAAGATAACATAATGGTGGTGGCAAAATAGAAACATTCCCTTTTCATGCGATGAATTCAGTACCTAAAAACTCTAACACAACACACTGGAATGGTTTAAAACCTAGAGTAAAATTACTGTATTCCTCAAGAATGCAAAATGCTCTCTTTGGCTATAGTTTCTAAAAAGTCATAGAAATCAATGTGTACAGCATCATATAAGAAGCAAATTTACATTTATATGCTACCAAATATTGACATATATTACAAACTCAGGAACCTTTTACCTTATTATTCTGGCTGGTCTTAAGGATTCATTCTGGGACAGGTTATTCTATCTTAAGGCCCATTGAAACTTTCCAATTGTCATTTTCATTATAGAGAAATAGAGAAGACGGAATATGTGGGTAGGTAGCAATATTATTGGTAATGAAACAGAAAATTCTAAGTGTTTTTGAAAACAACACCATGGTCTGGGTACAATGGCTCACATCTGTAATCCCAGCAATTTCTGAGGCCGAGGAAGGTGTATTGCTTGAGCTCAGGAGTTCAAGACCAGCCTGGGCAACATGGCAAAACCCTGTCTTTACAAAAATATACAAAAAATAGCCAGGTGTGGTGGCATGAGCCTGTAGTCCCAGCTACTCAGGAGGCTAAGGCGGGAGGATTGCTTGAGCCCGGGGGGGATCCAGGACTACAGGTGTGTCAACACACTCCAGCCTGGGTGCCAGAGCCAGATCCTGTCTTTAAAAAAAAAAAAAAAAAAAACCTGAAAAACCCACCATGAAATAACTAGAAAACTTTCACTTACATCGTTGCATACAAAATAAGCTTTATATTCAGAGGCCATGTTCAAGGTTGGGAGAAAGAAATTGCCATATTCTGCCCTTTGCTCTAAAGTCTTTTTATATGAACAAAGAAACAGGAAGAAACAGCTCTTCCCAGGTGTCTGAAAATATTCACCTGGAGTGTGACTAGCTCTTGCAAATGTTCAGAAAAGTCATTAGAAGGTGGAGCTGTGGTCGTTGGAGACTTTTCAGCTGCTGGAAGTTGAGTGGGAGGGAGCAGGTCACCACTCTTTCGCTCAAGAAACCTGGCACAGTGTGCTTCTTTGCTGCCAGAAACCTTCTCTGACCTTCTAGACAACATCCCGTGTCACAGCTGACCTGATACTACTTCCTGATCCAAATGTGAAGAAACAGAGGGAGGTTATGTTTTGGGAGCTCCAGTTAGGGAGGGAATCATCTTGGAAGTAAGAGGACTTGGCTAGCAGGCACAGGAAACAGCAGTGGGATGTGCAGCAGCTAAAAAGTCAGTCTACCAGCTGGAGGGCCACAGAAAGGTCAGTCCATGAAGAGTACAGGTCAGAGAAGGTGTGTTTTTCTCCAAGAGGAAAAACTCCAAAGAAGAAACAAGATAAAAATCAACTATTGATCCTGTCCGATGACAAGATAGGAAGAAATAATTTTTAAAGAACATCAATAGAATTCATTGATATTTATGGCTCTAAATTTAGTCAATCAACATCATTTATTTATTTAGTCAAATGTAGTCTGTTCAAACTGCCTGCTCGTCATAGGCTGCCGTTGTTAATTTAGAAGAAGATAATTCACTTATAAGAGAACTTATCACAAGTCATTGCTGATATTTAACAATCACATATACTCGTTTGTTTGTAGATGTGCTAGATCCTGTGTTAGCTTGATATCTATAACAAACCAAGATATGGTCATGTATTGTAACATGATGAGATGGTATAGTTGGAGATGAAAAGAAATATACTGATAAGCTTTGACAGGTAAATATTGTTAGACTTCAGTTGTGATTAGAATGAGTTTTGCCTGGAAGTAAAGATCTTCAGGAGGTTCCAGTTGGGAGTGGAGAGGTGATTTTTTAGGTCACAATATTATAAAACCAAAGGATGGCAGAATGATTTGACAGATGAATAAATGACAAGGGAAAAATAAAAGCATTACTTTGAAGGCTTTCAGTCTAACCCAGGGAGCTAATAGTACACTGTGAGGTACTCTCATTCACTAATAGAAATGTTCAGAAGACTGGTCTGAAGTAGAATTCCATTACAGATTTTTAAATTTTTATTCAGAGAACCAGTATAACAAGTATCATGTGTCTTTAAAAAGAATTTGTTAAAAAATAGAGTGGAAAACAGAACCATAAAGAAATAAAAATGTAACATATAACCAATGAATATAGACCCTAGGATACTTGAGTTCATGCCTTGAGTTCAATACTACTGCCAGCACACTTCAAATAATATCTAAATATGTTATGAAACTGTGATGCAGATCCCAAAATTTAGGAGAATAAGTCCTATGCAGTACTAAACATTAAAGTGTTAACTGTGCCATGCACTAAATTCTCTTACAGTATGGCACCTTCAATAAACATACTATATATTTATTTAGTTTGAAAATGCCTTAGTTGATAGAAAGATCTCACTTATAGGCTATAATTTGGCACAAAGTTGCTTATTTCTACAGTTTGAATTTATATTGTTGAAAATATTATTCATTTCAGAAAATACCTCCAAAAGTATCCTTTCTAAAGCTAAAGAATGCTGCACCCATTTCCTGGTCATTCTGGAGTCTTTGATTAACAATCGCATATCCTCACAGTTGCATATATTCTTAAGTTACACATAACTGATGAGAAGTATTTTCCCAAAAGCAGACTCCTTGACACTCTGTGTTTTGAGTGCAGTACATAGTCAGTCTTGCTGTGTTCTGAAGGCTTCAGCTGTGTGGTGTATTTATTGAAGTACCCATCATTAGTGTTTTGTTTCAACCCTAGCTATCCTTTGAAGTCTATCTGCCACTCTCTGGTGAACACTTCCCTGATTCACACAGCCTCTCCTTGTCAGAAGTTCAGAGGTGATTGCTCCTGTTGAATTCCCAAAGTATGTGATTTTTAACTCTAATACATTTCATCACTTTCTTCCTTATAAGAGTGATTTGTATGTATTTTCTATCTCCCTACATGCAACTTTCTAGATATCTCCACAATGCTTTCTACCTGGTAGGGCTATAGGAAGTAAAAAGAGTAGGTATAATTTTTATCATCATATTGATTGGGCTAGGGCTCAAAGCTAAAATGACTGATTTATGTTACAAAATTAGTAGTGATACCAGGACTCCAATTCTGGTTTTCTGACCCTTTCATATTTTATCACACTGCTTCTTTCAAAAAAATGTAACAACTTAACTAGATGGAAGGATTGACCTCAAACCCAGTATCATATCAGCAGCCATTAGAGTGGATTCATTTACAAGATTAGCTGCCAGTCAATTTGGAAAGCAGAATGTGAGTGCCTGAAGGACGGGGCCACAGGGTGAGTTTTGAAGGAGGTAAGGTGGTAGGAAAGATTAAACAAACAAAACATTGTGAAAGCATCACAGGGCTAAGGGTGGCAAGCTTATGATGTGAGTGTCAGAGTTCAGAAAACATTTTACATTTCTGTCCCAAAAATTTCAGAAAGAAGAAAGCTAATAAGATTCATTGGTTTAAGACAATGAAGTCCCCTCTCTCCACCTGATAATCAGACTTTCAATGTTGTATTTTAGTATATTTAATAACTAAATATTTTCTCTGAAGAATAAGCATTAAATGACATTATATTATGCCATTACTAGCATAAGAAATGATACATTTAGGCTGGGTGCAATGGCTCATGTCTGTAATCCCAGTGCTTTGGGAGGCCAAGGCAGGAGAATTGTGTGAGCCCAAGAGTTTGAGACCAGCATGGTCACATAGCGAGACCGTATCTCTACGAAAAAAGATACAAAAAATTAGCCAGACATCTTGGCTTGTGCCTGTGGTCCCTGCTACTTGGGAAGTTGAGATTGGAGGATGGCTTAAGCCCAGGAGTTGGAGGCTACAGTGAACGGTGATTGTGCCTTCAGTCCGGAAAACAGAGCGAGCCCCTGTCTCAAAAAAAAAAAAAAAGAGGAAGGAAGGAAGGAAGGAAGCAAGGAAGGAAGGAAGGAAGGGAGATGGAAGGGAGGGAGGGAGGGCAGGAAGATTTGTGAGCTTTTCTTCCCAAGAATAACAAGTGTAAAAGACACCAAAACAACTCCCCATCTTTTCATTTGCATTGATAGCATTTTCTCCAGAAATGACCTGATGCAAAATTGTACGTAGCTACTGCAAACTAGAAAATCTCGTGCCCTCGCTTTAACCAACTTGTAAAATACGTCTATGTCACACATTCAGCATGCCCAGTAAGTTAACTATAAATATGTTCCATATATATGTTATTCTTCTTCTCTGTCTTCTCCTATCCTTTCTCTCACTTTCCCTGGATCCTTCCCTTTCCAACATGAATATGGAGTATAGAGATGGCAGATTTTGAAGAAGAAAAGGAGGAAAGGAAGGAAGGAAGGCTGATATTATCACTCATGAGCATAGTTTCCTGCTGTGGAGTGGTACTAACAGAGAATCCTTATATATGCTTATTTGGGGTGTGATCAATAGACCTACAATAGCCCACCGTGTATCAGACTTCTGAAGGCAGTATTATTCCCAGGACTATTTTGTTCATAAAATCATATCCAGCTGAACTTTACTTAGATACATATTTACTGATTCAAAATTATTTGTTAAACACTTACAATGCCAGTCACAGTGCTGAATACTGAAGATGTAAAATGAATCTAATGTGGACTTTTTCCTTATGTGACTTACTCTAATAGTGGTGAGATAATTATGGCCCAATATAACAAGTGTTTGCTGAAGGTATAAGATAAAATTTTACCAGTAAGGAAAAAAATCTCCTAAGGCAACCTGGGGAAATCAGGAATGGCATCTCAGAGGGAGGATTGGCAAAGGGCTAAAGCAATATACACCATCTCGTTCCTTTAAGAAATCAGAAAGAATGTCTTCAAAAAACGAACAAATAGAATGTTAAGCATTTTAACACATTTGTTATGTTAAAATAAAATTGTTTGTAAGACAGAGGTTTAATGAACGAGAGAACATTGCCTTGAGAGAAAATCACTGCCAAATTGGATGGAACAAATGGCTGGAATTTGTTGTAAAAAAACAGTTTTAAGACCATGAAATCATAACTGATGGTAAGAGTTTCTGTTGTTCAATATTGTAAATATGTTAATTTTGGAAAATGACTTTTAAATTGCTTTTAAATTAGATTACTCTTATAAAATATTTTTCTTGTTAGAAAAACTTACTTTGCTCTTTTTTGATAATTTCACATGAACTCCTGAAATATAAGGATCCTGAAAGTTATCGCCTCTAGCACTAAAGGTCAGAGAGGTAAGTATATTTATCATGTCCTCTCAGTGTACAGTGCCTAACAATCAAAGAGTTTCTTTTCATCACTTATTCCTATGACCTACTTGGTGAAGTTCTGAATGAGCACATTCGGAACTAATGGTGTGATGCCTGAAAGCAGAATCAGAAACCCAGAAACGACCACAATTATATAAATTACCTATGTGATACAAGAAGTCGACTGCTTTTCTTCAAAAATAAAAAACAAAACTTCAAATTGTTAAAATCATTTTTATTGTTTCATGACTATATATCAGAATACTTACATAGCCAAAAAGTTATTAAATTTAAAGGGTATTTGTAAAACTCCATCATGCAACTGGGTAGATGTTGCTTATGAACACCAAAAACTTTAATAAATAATATCAGAAGATAGAAATTATGTTTGAAATTATGTATATCTGTCAAAACGTCTTGTTTCTAAAGAAGATAGGTGTAAATGTAAAGATGACTTACCAAAATATGTTAATATATCACTTACATCTGATTTCCTCTGTACATTCACTGACTTAAGTAAAACCATGAATTTAAAGCATAGCTTTCTTTAAACCCACTCTGATTTCTTTTTTGTTTTGTTTTGTTTTTTTTGTTTTGTTTTGTTTTTGTTTTTTGAGATGGAGTTTCACTCTCGTCACCCAGGCTGGAGTGCAATGGTGTGATCTTGGCTCACTGCAACCTCCGCCTCCCGGGTTCAAGCAATTCTCCTGTCTCAGTCTCCTGAGTACCTGGGATTACAGGTGCCCACCACCACACTCAGTTGTTTTCATATTTTTTGTAGAGCCAGTGTTTCACCATGTTGGCCAGGCTGGTCTCAAACTCCTGACCTCAGGTGATCCACCTGCCTCGGCCTCCCAAAGTGCTGGGATTACAGGCGTGAGCCACCACGCCCAGCCTCTGCTTTATTTATATTATTCGTCTTAAATATCAGTTATCCAGAATAAAGTAGAATATGTATAGCAAGAGTAGAGTGAAAGTAGAATAGGCACAGCAATATGGAAATCATTATGCACAATTCTTAGCTAGAGTCAAAATAATGATTTGCCATTGGAAAAAACACAGGCTTGAGCACCTTACTTTCAATTTATAATAATAATCTATAATATTTTCTCCTCCACGAAATACATGAATGTTCTAATTTTATATTTTCTGATATGATGAATCTGACCCCCTCCCCAAAAAAAGGGAAACTGTTATACTTTTTATTCTGGAAAAGAATTGTATATGTAGATAATAAGGAGAAAATATGAGACATTATTAAAGTAAATTTTATAGATTCTTAACATTGATTTCATAAATCATTAAAAGTGGGAATTACATACTCCTGGGATTCAATAATTCAGACCATATTAGAAAAAACTTTGCTAACCATCTTGAGCACTACTAGCTTATATTCACTCTGGATCCTTCGACTGGTTGCTACTTGCCATGGAATCAATTTAATTTCCTAACTGATCCTCCTAAGTTTGTCATGAACATGAGACCATATAGATAAAGGACTCAGTATAATGTCAAGCACATAGTAAGAACTCAATACATGTTATAAGTTTGATCTTAGTGCTTTCTGGGTTTTTGAGACGGAGCTTTGCTCTTCTTTTCCAGGCTGGAGTGCAATGGCACAATCTTGGCTCACAGCAACCTCCGCCTCCCAGGTTCAAGTGATTCTCCTGCCTCCTGAGTAGCTGGGATTACAGGCATGCACCACCACACCTGGCTAATTTTGTATTTTTAGTAGAGACAATGTTTCTCTACGTTGATCAGGCTGGTCTTGAACTCCCAACCTCAGGTGATCCACCCGCCTTGGCCTCCCAAAGAGCTGGGATTACAGGCGTGAGCCACCACACCCAGCCTATCTTAGTGTTTTGTAACTAGGAATAAATAAAGAAGGAAATAAAACATATGGATAAAAACTAGTCTCACTCAACATGTAGATTTGCTTGATAATCGCAATCAGCCAATCTAGTATTAGCCTTCACCTAGAACCACTTTCATTCCAGGTGAAGAAAAAGGGAGGCATAAAAGATCATACTGAATCCAAAAGGAAACAGAAACAGAGCTCCCAGAGCTGATTCTACCCCCACAGGTAATGGAGACATTCAGCCCACAGTAACCCCACACTGGTACTTCCTACTTTATAGCTAAGCCAGGCAGAGGTATGTGGCTGTGAAGGTCAACATCAAAAGTGGGTCAACCATTCCATTTCTAGATAACCAGGATTAACTGCTCCACTGACATTATCCTGATATTATAGAGTTCCAGAAAGGAGAAAATAGGGAATGCACTTATGCATTAGTGAAAAAAAAAAAAATACTTGCACAACCATATTTAAAACAATGGAAAATGTTTATTCATCTTACTGGCTGTCATTAGATTTTTTCCATTTCCTTCCTCGATTCATCTCAATTATAAAATAATGAAGATAAAACTTACAGCATTTACTAAGTACTTATAATACGGCAGACATTGTATTGAGTTCTTTATCTATGTGGTCTCACTTTCACAACAAACTTAGGAGGAGCAATTAAGAAATAAACTAATGCCCATGGTAAGCCACCAAAATGGAAGCAAAAGCATCTTTATTAATTAGCACAATCTTAATTTTTTGAGAATATAGTCCTTATTTTTTCTAAGTTATTTAGTGTAGATTTATATATTACCTCCTTTTTCTTTTTAACTCAATAGAACACTTTGAATAAAATTAATGCAATTAGATAAGTGGCAATGTGGGAGAGAAGAGTTGATCAAGATTAAGGAAGAGCAACAGTCACCCACTTACATGAGAGATGGCTACCAGGAAAAAACAGAAGTTCTGAACAAACACTGATCTACCAAATAACAATGATTAAATGTATAATGGACAATTACATTAAAAGGTCAGGGACAATCCTAATTTCTTGATGGGAAAACTGGCAGTGTTTCAAATATAAACAGGCATTTCCTCCACTATTTTTTCAAAAATATTAATTACTATAGCTCCTCACACTTACAAATATCTCTATCAAAATCAAAGATTATTCCTTATAATCCTGTGAAAATTCAGATATTATTGATATCATCATTATCACGATTTTTGTCATTCTAATAATTTCAGCTTCTAAACCAAGGATGTTAAACCTAAATAAAGCATATCCTCAGGAAAAAATAACATTTTTAATGTAAATTATTAATCCACCCTTTTGACTTCTCAAAGCCAACAAAGTAAAAGCAAATCAAGGCTACTACACAATGAATGTATTTACCATTGCTTATTACCAACCCATGATATATAAAAAAGATGGTTCCACGAACAAGCTGTGTACAAACATGTGGAATTTAGTTCTCACCACTCCATTTATTTATTCATTTGCTGAACAAACATGTCATGAACATCACCTTTGCTTCTGGCCCTGTAATCATCTTGCATTTGGGGGATCACTTTTCTTAAGTAATTTTGCTCAGCTGAAGATTATTAAATCAATACTGCAAACCCAACTTGTGTCCATGAAGAAGCAAACACTTCCACCTTCATATTTAATCACAGCTACGTGAACCATTAGACCTCCTTTTCTTCAGAACATCAAATTACAGTAAAACCTTTTCAGTTTCAGCTTTGTTGTATGAAATTATTATCAAGGTGGCATGGCCAGAGCTGAAGTTTAAAACAGGAGGTAAAAGCAAGAGAATAATACAAACAAAATTTGAAATGAGACTACTTAATAGAATAAATTCTAAAGCACTTAAGAGAAATTAATTTACAAACACACAATCAATTACAAGGGAAGAAAAAGCCAACATCATTAGGGGAGGGTAAAGAAGACTCCAATTACAAATCATAGCAATGCCCACCTGACCACATGTAGAATACTGTTAGTTGTAAATATATTCTACTGTATGAAATGAAGGTGACAAATCTTCATTTATTTTATAAATATTCTAACACCCATACTAGAACTGACCCTTCTCTAAATTGTTCATTATACTAAGGCTTTTGTGATCCTATTATTAAGAAATTTTTTTGTAATATTTTATTTTATTTCAGCATTTTACTAATTTGAGAAAACTAAAGGCTCCTAGTTTTATAACTCCATATGGAAACAGTGTGTATAGTATCAACAAACTAACATCAAGAGGCAGGCCTCCAAAATGCCTTTTGATAACCAGCCACCTTCAGTTAGAGTTGTTCATGTCTTCCATTTACCTTCCCACTAACGTCCATCAGAATATCTGCAGCACTGTAGCATGTGTGTGCATGGATATGTGTGTGCATGCCTGACTAATGTCAATGTTAAGGTCTGGCCAACTATACCCAAGTTATGTGGTTCATGAAGGAAAACATCATGTCTAATAATAAGTTGTTCCTAAGATGTAGTATTATGCCTGGAATAAAGTGAAGGATTTAATAAATACTACTTGAATACACGAAAGAAGGAAGGAATGGAGGGACAGAAGGAGGAAAGACAGGATTTGCAAAAATATATAGGATGACTTAAATTATACAGGATAAGATGACATGAAAGTAATAAATGAAAGAAAAGATACATCACTTAAAAATCAGAAAACTAAAGATCCTTTTTAATACTCTTCCAATTGGTTTAATTCCTTACAAATATAGAAATAAGGAAATGATTTTTAAAGAGAGAGAGATTTGATTTTATGTAATCCATGTTGAGTCAGGAAGAGGCCATATGATTAAATTCCCCTGGGCTACTAAATTTATGATTCTATGTTATGATGGGCTCACAGCCACCTCTGCCTTCTGGGTTCAAGTGATCCTCCCACCTCAGCCGCCCGAGTAGCTGGGACCAAGGTGTGGGCCGCCAAGCTAGGCTAATTTTTGTATCTTCTGTAGAAATGGAGTTTCACCGTGTTGCCCAGGCTGGCCTCGAACTCCTGGACTCAAGCCATCCACCCGCCTTGGCCTCCCAAAATGCTGGGATTACAGGAGTGAGCCACCATGCCCGGCCTTGTATTTAGCTTCTCTTAAAAGGAGATAGAGGTAAATTCTTCACAGGGCTTTAATCCAGGAGATTTTAATTTAAACTTCTCATCATGGAAATGCAAATCAAACTAAACAGTCTATTAATATCACTAAGATCTTGTATTGCCTTTAATTATGCATTTCAATGTTCACTTTAAACAGCAAGTAAACATCTTTTTGGATACTAGTAACAACCTAATGACCCACCTTGACTTCCTGAGAACAGGAAGTTATTTTTAAAATTACAGATTCACTATGCACATACATTCACACACACTCATAGACAAACAAGTATAAGCAAAACTGAAAAAATTAGAATAATATAGGTATGTGGCATCAATGTCACTATCTTGGTTGTGATATTATACCACAGTTTTACAAATTGGTAACCATTGTGGGGAACTTGGCAAAGTATATAAGGAATCTCCTTGGACTATTTCTTACAACTGCATGTGAATTTATAATTATCTCAATAATTATCCCTTTGTGTACATGGGGGATACGTTCCAGGACCTCTTGCAGGATACCAAAATCCACACACATTCAAGTCCCACAGTAGGCCCTGAAGAAGCTGTGGATACAAAAAGTCAGCTAGCCCATGAATGCTGTATTTTCAGTCCACATTTGGTTGTGGATAGGGAACTCACTGATAGGGAGGGGCCAACTGTATTTATTGAAAAAAATCCTGGACCTCATGCAGTTCAAACTTTCATTATTCAAGGGACAACTGTAAATATTTCAGTTAAGAATATGGATTCAGACACTTGAGAGCTCTTAAACTATTAATTTATAATTATCAAAACAAAGCCAACCAAAACAATTTAACACATCTCACTATAGATAAAAACAATCAACAACTGAAGCACATATAAAATCTATCACCTCAGGTTTCATACAATTGAAAGGGGAGAAATAATCTTGAATACCTAATTATCTAATCCACCAAAGAACTAAAAATGAACAAGACTGCATTTCTCTTTTAAATATGTATTACATATTTGTAGAACATTAACTACAATATTTGTACTATCAATCAATAAATTAATTACAAAGCTAGCAAAATAACTATTTTTCATATAAAAATTATTAACTGCAAAAATAATAAAGTATTCCCTCTTTGGATTCTGGTTTTATTTCTGCTGAGCCTGAAAAAGTAATTTGTGACAGTATCTTTTATTTTACTTATTTTCCCATATATACGAAGACTTATTCAGTAATACTCATTATTAATCTTCAAATATTGCTTTATTTCTGGAAAAATAATTTTCTACATTTAAAAAAATTAGCAATTTCTTCAAAATGAAGGTGATTTAAATGGCATTTGGTGTCCATTTTCTCATCTGTTCCTTTTTATAAGATTCACATGTTATACTGAGGCAGATAAAGTCATTGCAATACTGCAGTAAAATAGTAAAATGTGAGATATACAGTGCTGAAATGAATTTAATCTGCTATACTGTTATAAATGGAAATATATTGTAAGATTATACATTTCCTAAAATGGCAACACAGATATTACTGCTCCCTGGTGAAAGATACTAAAATCTCCATTTATTTAGCTGGTGTAGGTATGGCCTTAGGTGTACACCTACAAGTGAATTAAATCTAATTGCTTATTTTCAGTTCCCTCAGAAAGTACTGCCTTTAAGCAAGATGTAAATGCATTTAAATGGGTATGTTCATCTGAAACTCTGTTCAATAAGTCAAGTGTTTCTTCCAATATAGAGATTCTTCTTTGATCCAGGATATTCATGATATTTCACTTAAAAGTACATGCACAGCATGGTGGAACTGAAAGAGAATATGTTTTGAAGTCAGATGGACATGGGTCTGAATTCCAGCTTTGCTATTTAACAACTGTGTGATAGTAGGATAGTTACTTAAACTGAAACTAAGAGTCCTCATTTATAAAAATGAGAGAAATAATACCTCTCACACAGGATTCTTGTAATAATTAAATAGTATAATATGCATGACAAGGCCTAACCTAAAGCATGCACTTAAAAAATATTTCATCAGGGATGACATTAAAACTTTGCATAGGTTTGGTAGAACAAAAATAATAAAGGAGGCCCTCCCTTCCTTGGTTTACAAACAAGCACCAGCTGCCTAATTTTGAGACATGGGATCATGTTTTAACTACGGAAAAGAAAAATTCGAATCTTACAGGTCAGTCTGCAATAATAGAACTACCAAAACTGCCAGCTACATAAAACTGTTTCAAAGTCATGTAGTGGCACTGAGATGAAAATTATGCATAATTTAAAAAATAAATTCACATTCATAAACATTTTCTCAAGTTAAATAACTTGATGAAATGGAAGCAAAGGAAAAAATACTTCCAGCTGCAATCTTCTGAATGTGGGACCTTGTTGCCGATTTCTTACTTTCAGCCATATGTTCATATTTCATCTGTGTGATATTAGGAAGTTTCACAGGAAAGAACTACAGAAGAGATACAATGCAGTCTGCTGAAAATAATTCCTTGACGCAGAGTCGCCACTTTAACACTTAAACATGAAAATACATGTTACATAGTTTCTTTTAAGTGGACTGAGCATTTTTAAAACAGGGTCTCCAAACTAAGTTTTATGGAGAGGATTAAATCCAATAAACTTACATTTATTAAGAGAAAGTATGTTTCATTTAAATAGTTTTTAGAATTTTAACATGTCATTTATTGATGATAAAACATGTTGTTACCCATTTATCACATATCATAGCTAACATTTTGTAGTGCCTACTATGAGCCATCTACTAAGCTAGATGCCTTTCTTGCATTATCTCATTTGACTGTTATAAAAACCATATGAAGCAGGTCATTTTCACTTAGCAGATGGGAAGGCTAAGGCTTGATGACATTCAGTCATTAGTTCACAAAACCTTGCTCAAGTAGCAGAGTCTGCATTGAGATACCTATAAATATGAAGTCTACTTGCTTAACATCCTCCAACAAAATCCCTCTGAATATCTTTCAGCTCTCCTAAAAGCTCTCATTAAAATGTATTACTGAATTATCATATAAGAATATTCTAAAAAATAGGCTTTCACCTTAAAATAAAATAGGTGGGGTATGAAAACACATAGAAGGACAGAGACGGGGGGAGAGATAAAGATTGAGAAAGCAAGAGTAAGAAAGAAAAAAGCAAAGAATCTGGATATAATAATCCAAAGTAAAATTTAAAAGAAAATGCTGAGGAAAGCTGAATTTAATAAATAACACTTCTGAAAATATTACTATAATAACCTCTGCATATATTCTGCTTTTTAAAGTTACATAAAGCCCAAATTCTTTGGACAGGTAAAGGAAACATGAATGAATAATAAAACAAACAATTGAATAGGTAAGAAAGGCTAAAGATTTAAATTTCCTTCCAGGTATACTTACAGGATTTAACATTTGTGAAACGACAGAAGTCTTCCATGATCTGACTGTACTGATATTGAACAACTTTCTGTTTAGGGCCCAGTGACTATCTCTTATACCAATATAATTATAACTTTGCAATAAAAAGAGGTATATAATAAATCCAAGGTTCTTTCCTCCAGCCTCACAAAGGTGCATGTAAATTGCTGGAGGTCAGTTTTATTGGTTGTTTACTACCTATCATAGTCTCGACGCTACATAAAAATTGTCCTGTAGACAATAAAATACGTCTCAGGCAAAGCATTACTTTCTTCCAAGATGTGTAGGCACTGCAATGAAACTGTGGCTCCAAATGTGTAGCGTATTAAAATGCCTGTAGTAGAAGATGTTCAGAAAGACACCCCTATGATGTTTACTATAAACAAATTACCATAGATTAGATGGACCTGATATGTCTATACTCAGCAATTTCATGCATCACCTTCCCATTTTCAGGATCAAATTAAAGCTTTTTATAAAGTCAATTGAAATATGTAAAGCATATGTATTACCATTTATGATGTCTCAACAAAATGTCATTCATCTACCACCATAGTACAGAATACAGACATTTTGTGGGCAATACATGTTGATGGTGAGCTCATAGTATTATTGAGCTGCTCAGCAATCCCAAACTATCTCTTTGGGGTAGGAGAACATTCCTAGAAAGGGCTTCTGAAACAAAAGGGACAAGAGGCAGAAATATGAACCATCTCATTGTTTTGTTTTGTTGTTGTCTGGTGTTTTGTTTTGTTTTGTTTGTAAGACTGGGTCTTGCTCTATTGCCTAGGCTGGAGTGCAGTGGCACAATCTCAGCTCACTGAAGCCTCAACCTCCCAGGCTCAAGTGATTGATTCTCTGGTCTCAGCCTCCCGAGTAGCTGGGACTACAGGTGCTCACTAGCATACCTGGCTAATTTATTTTTAATGTTTTGTAGAGACAGGGTTTCCCAATGCTGCCCAGGCTCATCTTAAATTCCTGGGCTCAAGTGATCTTCCCACCGCAGCCACCTGAAGTATGGGGATTACAGGCATGAGCCACCACACCCAGCCTCCATCTCATTGTTTTAATTCAAAATGAGGCTACGATATCCTTTTAAACAATTCAAGAAAATAACAATGATCTTGGAAGACTAAAAAAAAATAAAAATAATATGGAATAAAGTCACGGATAAAGTTTTGAACTTTGTATCAATGACAGTCTCAAGTATCTCCTGGCCTTTATGGGACAGACAACACAACAATTTAAATATAATATTAAACTATTGAAAAGTAAAAAGGTGTTTATCCTAAATGACAGGAGATACTTTCAAAAAGATAGTAACAGCATTTCAGTGTCCTAAACGTAACATCTACCAGCCAAGATAAATAAAATCTACCACTTTGGAATAGGAATAGTTCTCCTTCCATTGAGCTGAAGAAGGCAAGAAGAGGTAAAGCCAGGATATGATTTATCAAGGGCTTATTAGGTATCTTAGGGGTATAGTTTCTTTCTTCCTCAAAGACAATATAAAGTAAGTATCATCTTACCCATTTTATATATTAAGAAGCAAAGGCTTAAGGAAAATAAATAACTTGCCCTGGGTATGGCTGGGGCTTACAATCGGTACCTGCAGATTGTACCAAATGACACTCTTCCTTACTGAGGGATATGAATTCAATATCATTATCAAAACTATTTATTAAGAATATAATGTACCTCTACTGTTTAAATTGGCAAGGGGTGATACGTCTATTAGCAAAGATTTGTTGTCAACATGGAGCCTATAAAAAAGACATTATACACTGTGGGAGGCCGAGGTAGGCGGATCATGAGGTCAGGAGATCGAGACCTTCCTGGCCAACATGGTGAAACCCCGTATCTACTAAAATACAAAAAACTAGCTGGGTGTTGTGGCACATGCCACAGCTACTCGGGAGGCTGAAGCAGGGGAATCACTTGAATCCGGGAGGTGGAGGTTGCAGTGAGCCAAAATTGTGCCACTGCACTCCAGCCTGGCAACAGAGCAAGACTCCATCTCAAAAAAAAAAAAAAAAGAAAAAATATATTATAATATTTCTTTCTTTTTATTTGTTTAGAGTCAGGGTCTCACTCTGTTGCCCAGGCTGAAATGCAGTGATGTGATCATAGCTCAGTGCAGCCTCAAACCCCTGGGTTCAGGAAATTTCCTGCCTCAGTCTCATGAGAAGCTAAGACTACAGGCACATGCCATCATGCCTAAGTTATTTATTATGATTATTATTATTTTAGAGATAGGGTTTTGCTATGTTGTCCAGGATAGCCTTGAACTCCTGGCCTCAAGCTGTCCTTTCACCTCAGCCTCTCAAGTCCCTGGGATTACAGACATAAGCCACCATGCCTGGCTAAAAGATGTAAGATTTCAATGAAGCTGTCTTAACTTTTATTTTCTACCAGAAAAAATCAATAATCCATTCCTCATTTGGGAGTTGAAGTTACTAAATGGTTACATGTCCTGGTAGTCTGGTTTAGTATTAATAATCTAGGCCTAAAGAAAGGAAGAATTGGTAACTAATACTTCAACAGAAAACAGAAAAAAAATCTGAATTAATCACTGGCACAACTGAGTCAACTGGATTAAGACTTTAACTACAATGCTTTATAGTCTTAAAAAAATGAGACTCTGGTAGACTTTCATCTTTAAAACTTTATGAATGCCATAAAACAATTGTTGGGCCATGATTATGGGATGCAATTTAGCAAGGAGACTAGCAACTAAAAGAACTTTGAAGATCATTACTACTCCTGTGATTTTAGGAATTTATGGCAGTTGATGACCTACTGTTTTATCCGAGGAAATATAATCACAAGGTAGCAAGAAAAATATCCATAGCTGATACATTATAGCTCAGGGGAAGATGCCTTCACTGGAGGAGACTTTTGATTTGACCACTGTGAAATGCCCATTTTATTGGATGCATTCCAGAACTCTCCTACAGGTTCCAAAAGGGAGCCTTGGTCATATCATTCCTCTTTTCTGACACTCATTCTTCCCTGACTGCCCCCATGCTTTCATACAAGTCTCCCTAGCACTCATCATGCTAATGGTATGTGATCTTCTGGCTATCTTATTCAACATTCACAACTTGAAAACAACACTTAAAGCCAACAATGTGTCCTGTGTTCATAAATGTGTCTTTTAAACATCTCAAGGAATTTTCATTGTTTGTAACAGGGACAGAGACCCCATTATCTCGGTGCAAATAAAAGTAGTTCTTAACAGAAATCTGTTTTCTTTTTGAGCATTATGAAACGGCCTCTGACCTTCAACTTGAGGAGTACAGCATAAAAAACAGATAAGATTCCACAGTAAACCATAAAAAATAGAAAAGGGACAAGAGGGGAAAAGAAACTTAGCAAAGAACATTAAAAATTTACTTAAATATGAGTCTCTTCTCCTTAATATATTAGCAATCGCCTACCAATAATAATGCCTTGAGATGAAAGAAAATTGATGATATGGACAAAAAAACATAAATATTAAAATAGACCACATTCATTACTAAGTAGTAAAATTAAAATAGCAATATTCCCAATATGACCCGGTGTCTTTAGAAGTCAGGCTACATTTTATTCTTTCAGAACTTAGGGCTAAATAATACATAATTTATTCAAGGTCTATTACTATGTAGAATTTTTGTTTAAACTATAATGTGATTTCAAACTGTATCTTTGTTTAAACCAGGGCTCATTAAAACTTTGAAATATTCTATAATCCTCTGGAACTCAAAGGTCTCTGTCAAGGCCTATTGCCTATGCAGACAAATTCCCATCTCTAATTAAAGTATTCATAAAACTGTGTACACAGCCTGGCAATATAAAAATAATGATTGTATGAAAAGTAAGATCAAATTCCTAATTTTGAAAACAGTCACAAAGGGTTAAAAATAATGTCATAGAGTGGTCATTTGGGAATACTGAAGTCCATGAACATAAATCTCTAGCATCCCATGTAACATGCTTATGAATGACTCTAATCAGAAAGCAGACAGAGTTAAACTCTCCCTCCAGGGATGAGCATCTGAAGCAAGCTGGGAGGCTATAATAATCAGATGAATTTAGACACTATAATTTTCCAAGAACCTCACAGTCCTTCTAGGCCTGAGACTGACTTTACAATTTCCTTGAAATGCTCAAAAGCAGCCCAGAAAAATCAAAGCAAAGGATTATTTTCCACAGAATTGAAACTGTAGACCATAACACAGAGGTCAGTTGGTTTCCAAAGCAAACAAAATACTCAATTTATATGATGGACATGTTGAAATCCTGTTTATTATATGCAACATACAAGTGAGTTTTTGAAACATTTCCCCAACAGTTTTCTCTGCTGTTATTTGGGTTTAACTGTCGCTTTCACTCTACTCATTTAGGTTTAAAACTAATTTGGAAACATTGGCTTCTAAGAGATGGGCATCAAATAAGACTGCTTCTAGTAGCACGCCTTAATAAAAATAAAAACCCCAACTGTGGTTCTGTATGTATGCTACACAGAAACACAAAGGTTACTTGGGAAACAGACTGTCTTTCCTTTATGAATTATGAAGCTTCTATGGAAATCTGGATCGTAACATAAAGTAGTTATTTATTTAATGGGAAGGAGGCCAATGGCAAAGACATTTGGAATTTCCAGTCTATTTATTCCCCAATGATATGCCTTCATATGTTTGATTCAGGACCTTATTTGAACATTGCGAGGGAAATTAAAAGAGCCAAATGTTGTGTCTTAGGAGATACACCATGTATTCGGAGAATGCCATCTTATGGTCTCAATGTAAGTAGTGTCTGAAAACTTGCTGTTATTATAGACAGATTTTTCCTTGGTCATTTGGATGAAAGCTAACCCGACTCCCCCCAATATGTTCTCCACACCACAGCCAAAGCAATCATTTTCAAATTGTAAATATCATCATCTCCTCCAGTACTCACAGCTCAAAATAATTTAATGTCTTCTCATGCCTCTTAAGTCAAAGGCAAAATTCTTTAATAATTCTTAAATGTCTGGTTGTTTCCTTGTTCTCTTGTTCTCCTGGTTTCAGCCACATGTATTTTCACTGACCTGCTGTATGTACCAGGGACAATGCACAGCTGTTCCTTTGTCTAGATATTCTTCTCCTTCTCTTTAATTAACTCCTATTAATCTTTAAGCTTAAAGCTTTCCCTCAAAAAAATTCTCCTCCTTTTATAGAAATTACCTTTTAGTTGGGAAGACAGACAAAAACAGAGGAAGAGGAAGAGAAAGGAGGAAAGAAGGAAGAAAGGAAGGGAGGAAGGAAAGAAGAGAGGAAGGAAGAAAAGGAGGAAGGGAGGAAGGAAGGAAGGAAAGGTAGGAAGGGAGGAAGGGAGGAAAGAAAGGAAGAAAGGGAGGAAGAAAGGGAGGAAGAAAGGGAGGAAGGAAAGGATGAGGGAGTGAGAGAGTGAGGGAGAAAGGAAGGAAGGAAGGGAGGAAGGAAGGAGGAAATGAGGGAGGGAGGGAGGAGGGAGGGAAGGAAGGAAAGGAGGGAGGGAGGGAGAAAGAAGGGAGGCAGGAAGGAAGGGAGGGAGGGAGGAAGGAAAGAAGGGAGGGAGGAAGGGAGGAGGGAGGGAGGAAGGGAGGAAGTGAGTGAGGAAGGAAGAAGGGAGGGAGGGAAGAAGGAGGGGAGGGAGAGAGGAAGGAGGGGAGGGGAGGGAGGGAGGAAGGAGGGGAGGGAGGGAGGAAGGAGGGGAGGGAGGAAGGGAGGGAGGAAGGGAGGAAGGAGGGGAGGGAGGGAGGAAGGAAGAAAGGGAGGGAGGGAGGAAGGAAGGGAGGGAGGAAGGAAGAAAGGGAGGGAGGGAGGGAGGGAGGAAGGAAGGGAGGGAGGAAGGGAGGAAGGAGGGAGGGAGGGAAGAAGGAAGAAAGGGAGGAAGGGAGGAAGGAAGAAAGGGAGGAAGGGAGGAAGGAAGAAAGGGAGGAAGGAAGAAAGGGAGGAAGGGAGGAAGGAGGGGAGGGAGAGAGGAAGGAAGGAAGGAAGAAAGGAAGGGAGGGAGGAAGGGAGGGAGAAAGGAAGAAGGGAGGAAGGAAGAAGGGAGGGAGGAAGGGAGGAGGAAGGAGGAGGAAGGGAAGAAGGGAGGAAGGGAGGAAGGAAGGAAGGAAAGAAAGAAGGAAGGAAGGAGAGAGGGAGGGAAGGAGAGAGGGAGAGGAGGGAGGGAGAGAGGGAGGAAGGAAGAGGGAGGGAGGGAGGAAGGAGGGAAGGAAGGAAAGAATAAAGGAAGGGAGGGAGGGGAAAAGGAAGAAGGGAGGGAAGGAAGGATGGAAGGAAGGAGGGAAGGAGGAAGGAAGGAAGGAAGAAGGCAGGGAAGGAGGAAGGAGGAGGGAGGGAGAAGGGAAGGAGGAAGGAGGGAGGGAGGGAGAAAGGAAGGAGGGAGGGAGGGAGAAAGGAAGAAGGGAGGGAAGGAAGAAGGAAGGGAAGGAAGGAAGGAGGGAAGAAGGAAGGAAGGAAGGCAGGGAAGGAGGGAGAAAGGAAGAAGGGAGGGAAGGAAGAAGGGAGGAAGGAGGAAGGAAGGAAGGAAGGAAGGAAGGAAGGAAGGAGGCAGGGAAGGAGGAAGGAGGGAGGGAGAAAGGAAGAAGAGAGGGAGGGAAGGAATGAGGGAATGAGGAAGGGAGGAGGAAGGCAGGGAGGAAAGAAGGAAGGAGGGAAGGAGAGGAAGGAAGGAAGGAAGGAAGGGAGGGAGGGAGGGAAGGAGGGAGGGAGGGAAGGAGGGATGGGGGGAGAGAGGGAGGGAAAGGGCCTAAGGAGTAATACTTGAAAATGTTCTACAGAGTTAGTATATAGGGTTCTCTGTTGTGTTAATCTTATAAGACAAACTGGGATGGTCACCTGGTGTTAAGTTTCAAAATTCTTTAGGAATACCTTATATGTTTTCTTTATATAGTACTCTTCCAGATACATAAGAAACATTTTAATTGTTTTCTGAAGATTGCCCAAGAAGTCACACATTTCTCATCACTCAACAGCTGTGGAAGAAATTTGTCTTATCTCCTTGATTACTCCTTACACATTTTGAAATGGAGCTTGACCACCCAGAGTGACTCCTATCTAAAGTGTCACAGCTTTCATCAAAATCTATAAACATCTTCTCTTCTAAAACTGTCCTTTTGTGGCCAGTCCATTTGAACTATGTTTATGAGAATTATATGATAGGCAAGAGAAATATTATGTTTGCAGTCTACTTTACTCCAGTGGGACTTGAGAAAAGCAGTTTCAGGTTACCTGTATTTTCATGTAAGGGTCTTTTTCATGGTTTTGTTTGTGTTATGTAAATATTGACAGACATTTTCAAACTTCATTTATTACTCTTACACATGAATCAGATTTGTTAATTCTACAAATTCAAATTTTCTAGAGTATTATAAGAATTTATGATATAAAAAGCATCATTCTGAATACTAATGTAGTGATACAGACATTCCCTGCCACCCCAGGTGCACTCACAAATCTTCCAATGTTGGGATTTTCAGCTACAGCCTTTGCCTCTTTCTGTCACAAAAACTTAATGCCACTGGTGGTCTCTCTTACTTTCTAGTTTCTTCCATAGTTCTTGTAAACCTGCCATCATGAGTAAAAATTACGCCCAGAAGAGCAGGTATCTTGTACCCCCAATTACATCATTCACTAGGCACAATCATGTAACAAGATGTAAAATACACAATCACTACATGCAAAACAAAAGGAAATTGTCAATGTTGTTGCATCTTTTATATTCCAAAAGTTGACCCAAATAATTATGTATGAGGCAAGCACTCTATTCATTAACATGGGGGAAAATAGTATCACTTTGAAAGTAAAATCTTAACATTTGATTAGCTTTTTAAAACATGTAACTGTGATTTACTTTACAAGAATTAAGAATCATGTCTTATGGCTCTAGAGCAATACAACTCAAAAATTAATAGCAATTGAATTATTCACTTTGTTCTCATCTGACCTTCTATATTACTACTTGATGGCAGAAACAAATAATTTTCAAAAGCTTATTTAACAAAAACTTTCATCCTACTTTCTATGTCCTAGGGCACTGTTCTATGCAATTTGCAGGTAGTCTTTCCTCGTTTCCTCATAACAACCCTATGAAATACATGCTGCTATCACTATTGGGAAGGTGAAGAAACTGAGGCACAGAGAGATTAAATAACTTGTGCAAGGTCTCACAGATGGTAAATGGAGGCAAACTAACATGTAAAGGACAGGATGAGACCCATGTTACAGGAAGAGAGAAAGAGGGAGAGAAAACACATGCCCAGCTATGAATTTACAAACATTTTATTTCCCTGCACCCCAACTTGGGCTGTATATAAGTGACACAACTTGGTCTTAATCATAGTTTTATGGAATTAGGAATGTATGAATTACTATATTTGTTCTTATAATTATTTGATACCCCCAAATACAGATTTCATTTTCCATCAGCGTTTTACCCAGCCATGTGGCTTCTTGGGTACTGATTTCCTCCATTTTAATTTATCTCACTTGAGATCACTATTCCCATTGTTTTTAAGAAAACTCAATATTGCAACCTCAAATACAAATATAAAATTCTAAAAATTGAAGAGGCTAGTCAGGTAGTTTCTGTATTTAGGAGGAAAAAAATTATTTCAAACATATAAAAACAACCACATACAGCAGTTTAGTATCTTCTCTTCACATCAGATTTGAGCACTTACCTGTGTCTAACATTCTTCTTGCATTTTCTTCAAAGTAGACAATAACATGCAGTAGTGTGAATAAACCCAAGTTTTCATTTTACTTCCTCATACTTTCTTGGATTTTATGGTTTTAACATATGCAGGAAGTTTCAATTAACATTAGATATAAGGCTCTGGAGGGAATGATTTTGTATATTAATTTGGAATATTTTGAAGAGCAGAGGCCAGGAGGACATGAGTGAGAATATTTTCAAGAGAAAGGGGAAAAAAAAATTATCCCCAAAAAGCTACAATGTCAATTCAGTTAACTGTGGTAAGAAAGTCAGAAAGTCTAATGTTGAAAACAACAGCGTTGTCACCTCAATTTTCTGTAAAAATATAATAAATTATCAGGAAATATTTGAGACCTATAAAGAAGAGAGTTTACATATGGATGAACTTTACACCTGTGTGGGAATCATTCATTTCAAAAACACTGATTGAGCACTTAGGCCAGGCAAGCTGATAAAAATATGTCCATGTATTATTTAAATACCATTGTAAATTGACCATCATTCAAAATGTAGGCCTTGATAATTTTAAGTGCTTTATTTTAATTGCTGTGGATGCAGACTCCAATTATTATTAGGGTAGCTATCTTAAAAGTTCTTTATCTGGGGACATTACCACATTGGTTTGTCCTTTAGACAACTGAGACATATATTTCATACAACACATCTAAAGCAACTGAGAGGGATGTTAAATTCTACATGCTATGCCTATTTTCATTAAAATTACAAAATCAATTTAATCTTACGGAGGACATGGAAATCATATCACCTAACTGCCTAGTACTCTATATTTGAAAATTGAGTTGCGCAATCCT
Organism: Nomascus leucogenys; assembly: GCF_006542625.1. NCBI lineage: Eukaryota > Metazoa > Chordata > Mammalia > Primates > Hylobatidae > Nomascus > Nomascus leucogenys. The sequence continues at coordinate 57,638,656 of NC_044396.1, read as the reverse complement.
TATTCCTATCGATTTGACATTGACCAAGTCACCCGTCTGGTTTTTACACATGGAACATGCAGCTTGGAGAGCAAAAATCTCTTCTGTCAAATAACTGTTTAATCCTAAATGAGCCTATTATTTTCATAAAACAAAATAATCATGACATATTCATCTGGTGACTGGCACAGGATAGCCCCCTCATCTTTATCATTTTTTAAAATATCTTTCAAAATACATTTGTTTTCAAATAAACTTGGTAAGGCTTATTTTCTCCAAAGCTTATAGACTGAATAAAGCTGATAGGTTAGAAGTAACTGTGCTGATGGCAACATTATACACTATTGATGGAACAAGAGCCAAAGACTACTTGCATCCTAAGTAGTAGATGTGCTCCCAAAGAAATGCAATACAAAACTAAAACCAAATATTAGTGAGGGTCTGTGTGTACGTTTCAGTTTGAGTAAGGTGCTTAAAATAGGGATCACAAACAGGTTTTAATTACACTGTAGAATTTTACAATTGGATAAATTTGGTGTCAGTTGCTGCAGAAGGTTGTGATTGAAAATTTTCCTGTGGAAGAAGAAATGTCACAGTATTTTGATAAGCGAGAGATGAACTTTTTTTTCCCTTGTGCCATCAGCAAGACGAAAAGAACAAAATGCATCATTTATAACCCACAGCTCGACCATTATCTCATGGTGAGACACTTGTTTTAAACACACAAGAATCTTTTTTCCTCCCTCTACAAAGTCTAGAGCTCTCTGTGAGGCTCCTTCTCCCTTAGAGCCATAAAAGAAAGTTGACACTTGTGCAGCCAAAGTTTCTAGGCAACCACATAAGGGCACTCGTACACCCTCCAGGTCACAGCCAGTTCTGAAGTACAGAGGAAGCATATGAACAGCATATGTCTCTTTGATCACAGATATCATCTAAAACTGATGTGGAGAGAAAATCCTGTTCTGTACCAAAGGCTTTACAGACTCTTTTTCTGACTTTGCCCACAGAGTAAAGAAAGGGTACCTTGCTCAAATTATTGGCCTGAACATTTTTCAATGCTAAAATTGAATAGTGAAAGTGTGTGTGTGTGTGTGTGTGTGTGAGAGAGAGAGAGAGAGAGAAACACACACACACACACACACACACAAAGAATGTTTCTATGATTGCCAGGGCCATGACGAATAAGATAAAGCAAAACGGAAAGGAGTGATAAGTATAGTTTAGGCATCTTTCACTTATTTACTCATTCACTCTGCAAATGATGGAGAAAAAATGTTGGTACTAAGGATACCATTGAGAATCAAAGACCTTCTCCTCTTACAGAATTTATGGCCATAAAAACCAACAATTATGACAACCTTAACCTATCCAGAAAAGATTATATTTTTGTATAGCATTTAATCTACTTTAGTAGACTTTCCAGCATTAACATAGTTATATCTCCCCAAAGCGCCTCAATTATGCAGTATAAGCATTTTCCTATATATATAGATAGTTGATACTTAACAAATAAGTGTTTAGAGGCTGTATTTTCATGTTACTTGATACAGTAACTCTAGGTAGGTACAGCTCTAAATTGATGTAGTGAACAAAACAGATTTTAGAGACTTGCTCAGGGAGCAATCTGGGGAGAAGTCAGGACTTGCACATGGGCAGCTACAAATAATCTATACACCTTCATGTGATGCTGCCACTATGTTCTCCCAGTTGCTTTTGACCATAGGGGGGCCTGAACATCATTACTCTCAGTTGATGCTGAGGCTATACACACCCAACATACCACAAAAATAAATTTCTAACACGTCAAACAATTTATTGATCATCTCTTCTAAATAACAAAGCAACTAAATGCCTGTGTTATTTTAGTGTCACAGCTCCTTGAAGGTCAGTCTGCAGAGAATTTCACCAACATAGTAACCACCACCACTGGCAAGGAGGTAGGGGGGTGCAGTAATTGTCAGATGCAATAGAGCAGAGAAGAAATTACTCTTTCAGAGGATTTACTTCAAAGCTCAGGATGCTGTGATTCTTGATGTCTAAAAAGGCATAACCTTAGTATATTCCTGGTTGGGCCACTGCATACTGACAATCCTACCATTGGTTGGGGAGGTGTTGGTGGGGAGGGGCACACAAGAGCAGGACGAGCAGTGTGGCTGCAGAATTGCTACCACAGTATGGAAGACAAGCTAGTGGTTTGGAAATAGCTTGTCATTTGGTACTCTGGATCAACCTTTCTGCATTTCCTAATAGACACCAAGTGATATCAAGCTTACATTCTCTGGGGTACTGGTATAAGCCTCACACAATATGGATGTAAAAGTTTTGTTAGCTTTTTTGGTCAATGTTTGAAAAACTTTAACTGAATACCCCTCTTCCAGAAATAGTACCTAACATTTGTTGACCATTTATTATGTACAAAGTACTGTACTAAATATTTTCATTTTATCATCTCAAAAAAAATCTGTAAGATAGGAATTTTAAGCCCATTTCACTGATAAAAAAATGAATTAATTAAAACTAATTTGCTCAAAGACAGAGCTAGGGCTAGAATAAGAACTAGACCCAGCATTTAATTCTATCGGACCATTAGGCTATATTTCCACTCATCGTATTTACTGAGTGGCTAACATATGATAGCCACTGACCTACAAAGAAAGGCAGTATAGCTTCAGGGTTAAGAAGACAGGCTTTCCAATGGAACCCAGTCAGTTTCACACAAAAGCTTTCAACTTCCAAATGTACACAGCTAAATAGAGCCTATGAAAGTTATAATTTCAAATTGAAATAGCAATATCAGAACTCTATACAAAAATATATATTCTTTTTTCTTTTGAAAGATGGAGTCTTGCTCCGTTGCCCAGGCTGGAGTGCAGTGGCGCAACCTCCACCTCCCGGGTTCAAGCGATTCTCCTGCCTCGGCCTCCCGAGTAAGCTGGGATTACAGGTGCGCGCCACCATGCCCAGCTAATTTTTGTATTTTTAGTAGAGACAGGGTTTCACTAGGTTGGCCAGGCTGGTCTCGAACTACTGACCTCATGATCCGCCCACCTTGTCCTCCCAAAGTGCTGGGATTACAGGCGTGAGCCACCGCGCCCAGCCATAAATATATTTTCAATGCTCATCTTAACCGAAGAATATACAGACAAACTCTGCTGATTTATAAAGCACAATGTTGTAATTCTAGTTTTCAAAGATGTATTATGTAGAAAACAGCATTTAATTACATGGTGAAAAGTTAAAAGATGTTCTCCCAAACACCATTCCTTAGTTTTCCTTTTACATTTTTATATAAATAATGCCTGTATATAGTCTTAATAAAATCATCCAAAACATGTTTTTGAAAAGGATAACTTTCCTTTTAAGCTTCCCTTATTCCACTTCTTTCACCAGAAGCCAGAGCTATTAACAATTTGAGGTCTCATCTCATTTTATTTATTTCCAAATAGTAAGACAATTGACTAAATGACATTTCTTAAATAGTTCATTCTAATTTATTACTTTAACATGCATTTATTACACACCAAATACTTACATATGCATGAAACAATATCTGGATGAATTCTGTACTACTCTTTCATTTGTCTTTTTTTACACTATTATATAACCTAGTGACCTAATTACTATACTTACATAATAGGTGTTTATATCCATAGAAGGCAAGTTCTTCCTTATTTTTTTCCTCCAGTTATTTGAAAGATTCGGCTGGGCACTATGGCTCATTCCTGTAATCCCAGCACTTTGGGAGGCCGAGGTGGGCGGATCACCTGAGGTCAGGAGTTCGAGACCAGCCTGACCAACATGGCGAAACCCAGTCTCTACTAAAAATACAAAATTAGCTGAGCATGGTGGCACATGCCTATAATCCCAGCTAGTCGGAAGGCTGAGGCAGGAGAATCGCTTGAACCCAGGAGGTGGAGGTTGCAGTGACCCAGATTGCACCACTGCAGTCCAGTCTGAGCAACAAGAGTGAAACTCCATCTCAAAAAAAAAAAAAAGAAAGAAAGTTTCACATTGTATTATTATTCTTCAAATTCTTGCCCTTAAACTTTTGAGTTCCAATTTTTCTACAATTTTCTATCAATTCTATGACTTAAATGCAATTCCTTTTATAGTTACATAATTTATCAAAGCCACTAATTAATACTGTGATGATTGACTCATCCCTCCCCGCTTAATATATTCCTCTGAGCTAAGAGTTTCACTGAAATATTCTCATCCTTCGAAGCAGTTTTTTTCTTGAAAATATCTGGAGCTGTATTATTGGTTTTCTGCTTTTAGGAGTACAGTTCTATTTACTTTCTATCTTCTAGAAATTGCTCACGGTTTCTGGATTTACTGATGGCCCTCTTTCCTGTTTTCTAGATCACCATGTGTGTATGGAGGGGAGGTGTGCATGTGTGTGCATGCCTGTGTTTGTGTGTGTGTATGTGTGTGTGTGTGTATACACACAAATTTTATAGGATTTCAGACAGTAAGAACTGTGGGCACATATGTTCAGGCTACTATCTTGAATCCTGATCCTTTTAGCTACATCAAATTTTTAACATATATGTAAATTTCTGGTCATCATTGTGACCACAGTCATTTCTCACACTACTCAGGATGGTCTTCAAAGTCTTCAGCAGTGTCTTGTAGATAGATGTCTATTATCAGCTAATCTCAACACTTTAAGGCCCCAGCCCTCCGCATATGTCTCTCACCCTCTCACCATATATCTTTTCTCACATTGTTATCTAAACCTGGACACTTTTTCATATAATGAAATATCTCTCTATCAATTAGTCATACTTCAAAGTCCACCTCAAAAACCACCTATTCCAAAAAAAGCTTCCCCATATCCTTCCCACCCAGAAATAATCTCCGCCCCAGTACATCACTGGAACGCTTTGTTCCTCTATGACAATGCTTATCACAATCAACCATCTGCTACTATGCACGTGCCTATCTACTCAACTAGATTAATGCTGCCAGAGGAAAAGGATTATGTCATCTATACATATATAAATATGTGTGTGAGCGTGTACCCACAATGTGTAACTTAATTAGGTTGAATTAAACTATATTTTTTCTCTTAGTGTTACAAAGCTTATCACTGCATTCTGCAATAAAGTGGAGATTTTGTCCTATTTTTTCCATGCTGTGCCTTCACATCCCATTGATATTAGTAAGTAATTGACCTGCATGCTGAGCTTGTGCATAGTACTTAAGAGGCTGCTGCCTAAATATATATTAAGTGTTGTCATGATTCCTTTACACATTGCATTTTTATATCAACTTAAAAGTCTTTTAAGACAAATTTTTCTATCTCACTTTTTTTTTGGTATTAAGATAGGAACTGGCCTTTATGTACTTGAAAATGTTTGCCTTAAACAATGTTCTGTTGCTCTGTATGCATTTAACACTGAAATTTATCTATCTTTGTGATCCCTTTCATCAATTGAATAGTTATTTTATTTTTGTTCCCTTTGGTATAGTCTTCTACAATAACAGGATATTTCTGTTCCTAACAAAATAGCTTATCAAAGAATTCAGGTTATCAAAACAATTTTTTTAGTTAGAAAAGGAGAATTAGAAACTAGAGAATTTTAGGCCAGCACAAAGGTATTTTTCCTACAGGCATTCTCATAATGAAGGTGGAACAAAGGTTATATATATATAGCTATAGTATATATAGGTTATATACTATATAGCTATAGTAATTGCAAGACAATAGGTTAATCAAAATATACAACATCACATCTAAACATTCCTGAGCGAATTCTGAAGAACACATTAAAAAAAAAAAATCCAGGCCAACAAAAGTAATGTCAACACACTTGAGACCTCAGGAGCCCAAACCACGCAGTCAAGTGTTCCTATATTGCACGTGTGATAATTGTTTCCTTTATTATACTACGTATGTGAGTTCTGAATTCCATCTTCATTTTAACTCAAAAACATTTGCATAATATCAACGTGTTCCCCAACTATTAACTGCATTATCTCCAGTCTGTGACATGTAACACACACTAGAGGCAAACAAGTATATGAAAATCCAGGATCAGAGCACTGTATATTCAAAAGCATCTTAAACTCCTTAAAATAATCATCTTTGGGAGGATACTGTAGGATTATGTCATTTTTTTTTCTTTTTCCTAGATATGAGATCATTTCTCATCATTATTCAAATAATTTAAAATTATATATTTAACTCAAAACTGTAAATAATTCTTATTTTTGAACTATCACTAGTTTTCAAGCATTGAGCTAAGCATTTTTACAGTACCATATTTGATTATCAAAACCATATAAAATTTCAGGTATGAACTTTCTTCTCACCCACCAATTATACACCATAGCATAATAACTTAAACACATGGGCTCTGGAAATGGGTTTAAATCTCAGATTGGCCACTTACTAGCTATGTAACAGTAGACATGTTACTGAATTGTGTTTAGCCTCAGTATTTTTCACGTATAAAATGGAGATGCTATTTGTACGTACCCCATGATGACACTGAGAGAATTAAATGATTTATTCATATTTACTATTTCTGTAGAATGGTGTGTGATACATAGGAAGCACCAAATATATGTTGGCTATATTTATTATTTTTGTCTCCAAATCCTAAAGCAAAGTTCCCCTTAACTAACACATATCAAAACAGTTTCTTGTCCATTTACTATTTTTTCCTTAGTGCCTTTAAATGCTTGCACAATTGTCATCAGTGATATATCACAAAGTAATCTACAACTTTCCTTAAAATTGTGGTCTATTTCAAGTTCAAAGTAACCTAGCAGATCCTTATTCCAAAACATAGAAGTCAAAAATGGTTTAGAGAATACTACATTATCTTGCTTGTCTAGCACATATTTTTCAAAGGTATGCACTTTTCAACCAGGCTTTCATATTTTCCTTCATAACAATTACATTTTAAAGAGCTTGTTGCCACTGAAAACACCTCCTTTCAGGCCAACTCCTCCTATTTTTCTTCTCTGCTTATAGCAGTTATGTGGCTGTAATAACACAAAGGAATCTGCATGATTTCAGTGCATGACTCATTTCCAGCAAATCAACACACATATTCTCAATTTTTCATGCATGAGAGATGTGTAAAACTATAAAAATGTTTGGACATTTGAGAAGACTAAATCAACAGAGAGTAAGCGTTTTATCAAATCTACAAGTGAAATTAAACTTTAATTTGAATAAATAAACTGTACCATGAAAGACGAGTTGTTATCCATCTGAGCTAAAATGATGAAGTATAATTGTATCTATGTTAATAGATCCACCAAGCACAAGGAAATTGCAGCAGAGACTCCTGTATGAACATGCTGATGATTCACAGGTGTGTAGGCATGGGTTGTAAACACAGATGGAAAGAGTGACAAATATATGAATATATGAGTTACTATTGTGGTCTGCCTCTCTTCAAAGATGGCATTTATTTTTCCTAATCCTTAGGTAGTTTCAAAAAAGGTGTCTAAGAGATAGCAATGATGATATCCATTTTCAAAGTGTCTCTGACTGAATTAACAGATAAAATCAACTTAGTCACAAAATTTTCAGAGGAAAATATTATCCATGCTATGGTAATAGAGTAAACATTGGCCAGCTCTAAAAGAGAGGCACACAATGATCAAGGGTATTGGTCGTTTGCTAAGAGAATGGATCTTTTGTTTCTTTGAGACAGTCTCCCTCTGTCACCCAGGCTAGAATGCAGTGGCATGAACATGGCTCACTGCAGCCTGGACCTCCTGGGCTCATATGATCCACAGGGCTCATGTGATCCTCCAGGCTCAGCCTCCTAAGTAGCTGAGATTACAGCCACGTGCCCCCACACCCAACTAGGGATGTGTGTGTGTGTGGGTGTGTGGGGGGTGTGTGTGTGTGTGGACAGGGTCTCACTATGTTCCCCAGGCTGGTCTCAAACTCCTGCCCTGAAGTGATCCTCCTACCGTGGTCTCCTAAAGTGCTGGGATTACAGGCGTGAGCCATTGCATCCAGCCAAGAGTAGATCTTAAGTATTCTTACCACACACACACACAAAAAGATAAATATGTGAGGTGATAGATATATTAATTAGCTTGATGTTGGTGATCATTTCACAGTATATATGTACATCAAAACATCATGTTGTCCACTGTAAATACATATAATTTTTATTTGTCAATTATATCTCGATAAAGCTAAAGGAAAATAACTTTAAAGAATTTTTTATCATCAAGTTGTCAAGGAGAATCACTTTTAAGAGTAACAGCATGTATCCTGAGTATATTTGGACATGACATCAGAACCCCTGTTGCCAAATAATTCATTCACTGAAGCAAATGTCTCCATTAAGATATTTTGTTACTTAAGATCCGACCACTGTTATCCTTGACAATGGTAATAATAGTTATAAACCCTACTTCCATTTATTGCAAATATCAGAACAAGCTTATGTCCTCTATTCCATATTCTTTATTCTTTAGTAAATTACTGAAGTGTAGTGAAGGGTTCCACAAAACTTGTTTTCAGAAGCAAAAGGAAAAAAGTTAACAAGTAAGTGAGTTACTCAGACGATGAATAGAAGATTCTTTTCATTTTTAAGACCCTGGACAGAAAGTAACACTATGGTTAGAGCAAGAGCTATAGAAGCAAAAGACATGAGTTGGCATTTTTACTTTATCACTGGCTAATTGTGGGACCTCACTTTCTTTTCCTGGAAAGTGAGGATAGTATTTAGTGCGTATTTCACAGGCTTGTGGCAGAAATTATACATAATACTCTGGAACGGTGCTGGACACACAGTCTGCTTTTGACAAATTTTAACTATTATATCTACCCATGATATAATTACCATATTAGACATACAGAACCGCAACCCTCGCCAAAAAAAGAAAAGGGAAACAATTAGTCCAGTAGCACTATTCCATATACTACAAATTATTCATTTCATCATTATAAACATCCAAATACATGGCCACCTTAAGGACAGACTGAGACATCAGAAATGTGTTTTTCCTAAATAGTGCCCAATTTCAACTGTAAATAGACCAACCCCCTTGAAGACTAAAGATAGAAATATTTTAAAAACTACCACTATTCAGGATTATCTAAAAGTATATCCAGATAAGAACATAATTTTCAAATACTAATTATCCCCAAATATATTTATCTCATAACATTGCTTGCATTCCTTTTAATAATCAATTTCAAGAGAAAACCAATGCACATATTGCCTTCCCAGAATCTATTTCTTCTCATCCCATGAGCATTCAATTTCTATGTGGCTTAAGAAAAATTGATTGCCTGATGTCTCAAGGGGGGTAACAGATAGGACATGACTAAGACTATTCAGTTTATTCTTTTTGGCTGGGTATAGTGGCTCACACCTGTAATCCCAGCACTTTAGAAGGCCGAGGCAGGCGGATCACCTGAGGTCAGAAGTTCGAGACCTGCCTGGCCAACATGGTGAAACCCCATCTGTAGTAAAAATACAAAAATTAGCCAGGTTTGGTGGTGGGCGCCTATAATCCCAGGTACTCTGGAGGCTGAGGCAGGAGAATTGCTTGGACCCGGGGATCCAGAAGGCAGAAGTTGCAGTGAGCCAAGATCACGCCACTGCACTGCAGCCTGGGCAACGAGGGCAAAACTCCATCTCAAAAAAAAAAAAAGAAGTTTTTTCTTTCTTGCACAATGACTGGTTCAAGAAGTAGACATGCAGTTCAAGCCAGAGCAATCAGGTTTTAATGTTCATATTTTTTTTTAAAATTGCCTAGACAGAAGAGATCCTCCACTCCCCAATGTCTGCGTAGAGTCCATGAGAGCAACTAATCTAAGAATAAGGCTAAAGCCCAAAGTAGGGCAGAGCCTGGAGACAGCAAAGAACCACAGCCTGCACCCTGAAGGGCATCATAATCCTTTGCCATTTTTACTTCTGTAAACCATAACTATTACTATCTGTATTTTATTCATACTAGGATTTGTTATTTGTAACAAAGGTTTCTAAATAATACAAGAATGCAGGGTAGACACTAAAGATCTTGGCCTAGGAATCTAAAACAAAGCAAAACAAAAAAGTGGCTTAAAAACATAAGCTACTGAGTGAGTAGATGGATGTTCCCTGGAGCTTTTAATCTTACTTCTTGCTATTCATAGGGTAGTGAAGATCAAATGAGAAATTACACGCAAATAAGCAGCACAGTGCCTGGCACACAGCACACAATAAACACTCAATCCTCCTATTTATACCTATCTTCTTGTCCTCTTGAAGAGAGGATGGAAAGCGGCATTAGTATTAAGCATTTCCAATAAACACAAGCAATATTTGCATGAGAAAAATCTGAATTTACTACAACTTTATCTTAACGTATCTTCCTATTTGAAATTGATACATGGTTAATTATATTTGGCACTTCAATAGTTCCAGTAACTTTCTAACTTTTCTTGTAACACAAAGTTCAAGAGATTTTGTTTAGCGTACATCCTCTCCCCTCTCAACACTTACCTTCCAAACCTTTAAAGCTTCCCGAGTTACTAAAGATGATAATGTTACACCCCTTGTCCTTCAAACATTCATTCACACTAACAGGTCGGTAAGTTAATTCTCAGCCTTAATCGCTATGTACCTCTAACAGAAAGCCAGATGAAGGATTAACTCTGATGCATTCATTCATATGGATACTGATTAAGAGCCTACTATGTGCAGGCTCGATATTACGTTCACTGGGTGCAGCCAGAAACAAATCAAAAAAAGCTTTGAGTCTAGGGAAAAAGACAAGCAAAATTCAAACATTGACACAGGAAGACATAAATTGCAATTGTGACAAGTGCTGTAAAGAAGAGCACGGGTAGGATGAAAGCTCCTAAAATGGAGACCCTCAGGGAGGTAACAGGAGACATCCCTGGGGAGCTGATAAGTGGTCTGAGGCTCAGAAAAGAGGTGAGAGAAGAGTGTGCTTCAGGCAGACGCAACAAGTACTGTGGCAAGGAAAAGCAATGCGCTGTTTATAGTGAGGCTTCTCACAAAAACCAACAGAGCTGGGTGTGAGACTGGAGATTGTGAAGAATCCACACTGTCCATTCAGTCACAATATACTCTAGACATCTGTACAGCTGGGCTACAAGTGGGACTGATGCTAGATACATCAAGGTTACATGTATACATTAGACACTGTAATTTATCTGCTTAAATTTCCATCAGAGAGTGAATGATGTATTTTAAGGCCTATCTGGCTTATTAAAAAAAAAAAAAAAAAAGACACTGCCGGGAATGGTGGCTCACACCTGTAATCCCAGCACTTTGGGAGGCCAAGGCAGGTGGATAGCTTCAGGTCAGGAGTTTAAGACCAGCCTGACCAACATGGTGAAACCCCATCTCTACTAAAAATACAAAATTTAGCCACGTGTGATGGTGGGGACCTGTAATTCCAGCTACTCAGGAGGCTGAGGCAGGAGAATCACTTGAACCTGGGAGGCAAAGGTTGTAGTGAGCCGAGATCATGCCACTGCACTCCATCCTGGGCCATAAAGTGAGACTTAATCTTGGAAAAAAAAAAAAAACACTCCAGACCTACTAATTTCAAATCTTTGTGAGTATAATCCAAAAATCCACGTTTTCAACTAGCTCCCAAGGTGCGGCTTATGCACTCTGCAGAATGAGAGTGAGTGATTACAGCAAGATTACTCCCTGAAGTGAACGACGTATTCCACCCTTAGAAAATCCTTCAAATAAACCAATCCATACATTAATGAAATAGAATGTTAGCACCATATAAAATGTTTAAATACTCTAAACAAATTCAATGCCTCTTTAAAGCATAGATCTCCACCTTTATAATTAAAAATACAACTTTTCAAAAAGACAATTTCATAAATACTGATTCAAATACTTGAAGAATGCAGACACAAAGAAAAATGCAAATGTACACCTCCATCTTCCACAAGAGTGCTAATAGCACAAAGTAAAGAGGGATTCTGTCTGGAGTAGGTGTGCTTTTTATAAAGTAATCTGGAGACTCAAACAATAGAAGAGCTCTCCAGTTTGCCTTATTCTACATTTCCACAACTAGGATACTAACTACTGATGTGATGATGTACATGAGATCTGAAAGAAAGGGACTTTTCCCCCAAGAACTCCTTATATAGCCCTTAAAAATAGGCATCGCTTTGGATCAGATACCCATTATCAATTTGGACAGAGAATGTCTAAACCACTATTATCTGCAAATGATTCATGAGTGCAGGTATTTCGCTACCTGAGGATTTTAGTGAAACCATAAATATAAGAAAAGACAGAAGCTGGAATCCATAAAGGGCCTTAAAAAATATCTAGGGTAGAAAATTCTGTGCAATCTAAAGAAAAATGTAATTTACTAAATCTGACTCATGCTGTCTATTTCTAAAAGAGGTCTTCCTTATTTATCTGCTATTTTGCATGTTGGGCCCACCATTCCACAACAACAAACACAAGAGCTAAAGAGCCCACTGAAACTCACTCATTGTGAAAGCAGCTTTTCATGTAAATGTAAACCATTGATCATGTAGAGTTAACACTTAAAACAAACTAGCATAATAACACCTTTAAAGACTCACAAAGCCATGACTTAACAAGGGAGAACTGAAGCTATTTCTACATTTAAAAAGTGAAAAAAGGAAAAATTTTGAAACATGCACATACACACACATATACATACATGTATTTCTGGCACATGATATGAAAGGTAATATAAAAATCTCCAAGTACTATCTTTCCTATTCAAATTCCAAAGGTAAAAGCAGCCCACTGTCTGCTTATATCAAAGATAGTTATTTGAACAACTAATCTACAGAAAAACAAACAGTATCCTCCTCTTACGTTTATAAAGTTAAGCATGCATATTAAATCATTGAAATTTTTAAGGGCTTATTTCTCTTTCTGCAGTTCTTTTTGAGACACATCCACCCTTTAATATAAACAAAACCTCTGGAGTCCACCCATTAATCAAAGACCACTAAAAGCTAGCACAAAAAGGAATGTATACCACATGATTGGCTACTGAATACCTAGTGATAAAAAATGCATAAAACTAATCTTTCACATTATGACTACTATATCCACTATTCGTGGACTGTTTTCCTCATATAAGGTACGGTGCTTAACGTTTTACAAAAGAATACAGCGTTCAATCCTAGCAAGTCTGTTGTGGGTACTCATTATTATTCCCATTTCATAGAAGAGAAAATTGAGACCCAAGGTCAACTGGTTTACAAGGGTCAAAGCTGTGATACAGCCCATGATCATCTGATTTCAAAACCTATGCTCTTCACATGTAAGAAATATAAATAATATTTTTCCAAACAGCCCAAACATTTAGTCTAAATAGGACTCTCAATGTCTTAAGCTCATTTCAAGAATATACATTTGTTGTGCCTTCTTTTCTTGAGAAAAAGTCTTGCTCTGTGGCCCAGGTTGGAGTGCAGTGGGATGATCTCAGCTCACTGCAGCCTCCGCCTCCCAGGTTCAAGAAATTCTCTGCCTCAGCTTCCCGAGTAGCTGGGATTACAGGCATGTACCACTACACCAGGCTAATTTTTGTACTTTTAGTAGAGACGGGGCTGCACCATGTTGGCCAGGCTGGTCTTGAACTCCTGGCCTCAGGTGATCCGCCTGCCTTGGCCTCCCAAAGTGCTGGGATTACAGGCATGAACCACTCCATCTGACCTATGGTGCCTTTTATGAGGAAAGTTCACTCTTGAGTGCCATAACTATGGGCTTGCTGGTTTCGGATTACTGGTTTGGTCTGAACTGACCAAGTGATTTCTGTAATCAAGAGTATGCAGCAGTGGTAGCTAAAGGTTCAGGGTATAATGTTGTGACCTCAAAAGAAAGGCTGTTTTCCTCTAAAATAAATTACTAGCTTGTATTAGATCATTTGACTTTTTGGTACCAAACTTATACCAACTAAAACAATTCATCCAATACGATTCAAAAAAATGTTAATATCGGATCAGCAACGTGATGAGTTCAGAAAGTGTCTAAATTAAATAATTCTGTCCATTTAACAGAGTTCTCCAGAGTCAAAATAAAGCAAAGGTTCATGACAATCACTACCATAATTTAGGTTGGCTCTGGCCATGGGCCCCCATCTAGGTGAAGAGCTGAGAAATGCATACCCACTTCCCAACTACAACAACTGGAATTGTTTTACCTTTATGTTTTGAAACCTACTAAAATGCAAATAGGCTGGAAAGACAGAAGAACTTACACATCATCAGTTATTTACCTCTCAGTGTGGACAGGCTGATTGGAATCTTTCCTGGGAGAAGATTTGTCTATAAAATAGAAAGTGAAAGAAAGGTGGGAACATTAGCACCTGGCAGAGCAAGGAGCTAGCAAAAGTGGAAGCTGCTGAAGGATGAGAGAGTTGGAGAGCATCAACAATAGAGACTTCCTACATGCCAGTCTGGCCATGCCCAGCCAGTGTTGAAGGCCATTCTTGCTCAGTGGGAAGATTCAGTGGCTGGTCCAGAGACAGCATTCCTGAGTGCTATAGGCAGGCCTGAATCAGGGGTCCCGTACTGCCTGCAGACCTGTAGTCTTCAACACCAAGGAACTGCCTGTGAGACTGACCACAGATACACAAGCACTCTGAAGTGAATACGTGAAACCCAAAGAAAAGGGTAAAATTTCTAAAGCAGTGAACATATTTTAAGACTTTCTCAATCTTCCTCTTTTGGAGACACTCCTTGTGGAATATGAAGTGATGAGCATTCCTGAGGTTTCAGGGGGCAGACCCATTCCCTCACGTCCCCACCCTAGTGCCTGAGTCCACGATCCAGTACCTCCTAACCAGCAGCTTTATTATTATACTGTCATTGGAAGGAGTCTCTGAAACAACTGTTGACTGCAATAATCAATCAATTCTTGTCAGAGGTGTTTTGCAACCTCTCCACAAGAATCAGAAAGTAATTCCAATCACCTTAAATCATGCCATTTCACCCAGAGACCTTTACTGTGAATTAGAGAAGGGGGGAGATCAGAAGCAGAGAGATAAAATACCTTTTGCATATTTTAACCATAATCAGTCACTTTATTTCATGACTGAATGGTGTTTGCTATCATTTCATTATAGTGAATCATCTCCAGGAGAAGATTCCAAATTGAAGCAATTCCTTGGAAACAAACAAACAAAAAAAAAAAAACATGCACAGCCCCCCGCCCTGATATTTCTAAGTAGCCCGACGAACACAGTCACAAGTAGTGTTTCCCAGCAATAAACTTGTTCTTGCTTTTCTTGGATTTTTAAAATGTAAATTGTTCAAAAACTATTTAATCCCAGAGTTCATATAGGGAGTGACATGACTTGGCTCTTTAATAGTCTCCAGAAACATCTATTTAGATATACAAGGCTGTAATCATGGTTCTACTGTAGCAAAGGAAAAAGAAGGGTAAGACCACATAAAGGGTATAAACAGCTCACTATTAAATGTTGAGGAAAACTATAGTTGAACTAGGACTGGTTAATTTCCATTATTGCTTTGGGACTAGGTGAAGGAGGTATTTCAAATCACTGTAAAATATATATATATATATCTGATGTGTAGATGACCACGAAATACAAGAATATAAAATCGATGGGGAATATATCTGCTAAACGTATCAGCGTGATACAGATTTAAATTGCCTACTTTATTTTAAATATGTCCTATCTGCAAAATAAATCCTTGTGTTTTATCTTCTGCATAAAAATTTACCACAAAATGGCATTAACTTTATTTTAGCAGTAGCAATGATATTTATATGAAACAAAATCTGTGAAACAGATCATAACTACTTCTCTTCCTTAAATGACTCCTAGGTTAAAAAAATAATAAAAAGTGAGAAGAGAACAGAGAAAAGGATAATGTAAAGTTCAGCCATCAAAAATGGCTTCATTAAGATCCTTAATGAAGCTCGTGGGAGCCATTTATTGACTCCTCAACTATTAAGATGGAACATTATTACTGCTTTAATAGTATTTCCATTTTCATTTAGGAAATAACTAATCAAGGGATCAATGTACCAAAGACTTTATTTTCTTTCCCTTGGGTTACTGCAAGTACATTTTTTAAAATGCAAAAAAACATTACGAGCAATTCCCCCTGGCACCATATCGCATGAACAATTTAAAGAAATAACAAGAAGGGTGAAAGAAGGGTGAAAGGTCAACAGCTACCGATCTGAGCACTGTTATAAAACAAATGAAACTCGGTGAGTGGAAAGTCTCCCTTTCTGGGAGAGGGAAGGGATCCCTTCCACCGCAGGGAAGCTTCCCCTCCAAGGTATGCAAAGTGCCTCCACCCTGACCCGCTGTCAACCTGTAAAACATTTCTATTTCTCAGACTCACTTAGAATGCAAACTACTGTTTTCCTGGTAGTTCTCACAGCTCTGCTTCCTTTGAGGTACAGATGTGTAGCCACAGAACCCAATCAGATAACACCTATTTACATATTTATAAAGTCTCCTGTAAAATCTCCTATCAATTGTTGCTGCTATATATAGGCCTTTCAAAGTATCTTGTGGGCCCGGCGCTCTACTGCACCGCTCCCTTCAGGAACCTGATATATCGCATAATGTGATTTCAATGTAAATGGGGCCCATCACACAATCACACCACTTCACAAACTCTTTTCTGCTGGGGTAGCTTAAATCTAAACACACTCAAGCAGCTTGCTGCACTGGAGCAAGATTTCTTCCACATTAAAAAAAAATTTTTTTTTCAAAAAAAATCCAAAACCCCAACACAACAATGCGAGGGGGAAAAAAAAATCTGAACGTTTTCTGCAGAAAGATGGGCCGTCTCCAAATCCTTGTGCCCTATCAGACAAATTAAAGTAAATCAAGCATGAAATGAAGCCGAAGAGCCCCGAGATAAGGCTCCTTTAAGTCGTTTACAGATTAGGATAGAAGAGGTGCATCTGGTCTCTGGCAGTGAAGGAGGCCAGTTTTTCAGCTCACAATAGCAGCCTGTGTATAGGATTACCTTACCTTGTCACTGACAAGGGAGGAGGCGCCTGCCTGCAAGACGTCTCTAACTAACTTACTAATGTTCCTGGTTAAGGTCTCTTATTAAAGTATTAATTGTTACGAGAGAAATACATTTTGATAAAACAAAACAACCCCCAGCCCATGCCCCTAAAAAAAAATCCCACAGACTGATTTATGAACTGGTCAGAAGCTGATAAACTGAGGAGGTTGGGGGTGGGGATCGGCTACCAGCAGATGAGCCTCTTCTCTTAATCAGGCACGACTCTTCTGCTAGAGACAGAAGCTGATAAGTTTCCAGCAGGAATTAGTGACACGGCCAGGAAACTGTGTTACTGGTTGGACTGGTACTCTAGCAGCTGCCAGAAGGTCCTCTCTTGTTATCAGATGGGATTTTGCTGCTGTAAACGGGGAAGTATTCCCCAAAAGAAACTGGACACTCTCTCAAAATGTTACGTGATTAATCGTTAAACTATAACAGTAGGTGGGTGTAAGATTTTCTTGGAAGCATCTGGAATCCTGCAGCTTCTCAGTGAAGACCTTTTCTTTCCTTGGCACTCCTAGCAGCCTGGAAACTACCCCTTCTTTCCTTCCTTGACAAAGAACTTTTTCTTCTCCAATAAATTTTATTTATACCTTGTTTCTATCTAAGGAAATTCTTAATTTTCCACCACGGCTGAAAGACTGCCATCAGCCTAACCTACTCATGAGTTTCAATTACTCTCAACTCCATTCTACCTCAATTTTCTGATTCTATAGGGTAGTGACGATGCAGGGAGTGGTGGGGTTACTGTTTTCTCCTCTCCATGGGTACAAGCACAACTTTTCCCCAAGACTAAATAAGACAGTCATACTATTGGTTGGGCCTTTTTTGCACACTCTAGGGAAACCACCTGAGAATGAAACAGTATAATTCGTTTAGGGCATTAAGAATTACACTCTATTCCAATAAAAGCTACCTCATTGTGCCTAAGGGCACATGACATTCATATTGCTCTTTACAGTTTATAATGTGTTGCCATTTGTATTTTCACATTTGAATTTCACATGCAACACTTTGAGATAGGTAATATTACCAAGACATTCTGATGAATAAAGTGAGGCCCAACTGGATTAAGTGACTTGCCCATAATCATTATGGTGGTCACATGCGAAGTCTAGACATAGAACCAAACCCCACGTTCCTTCCCAATATATAAGATTGCCTAACTATAATAATTTCTTCATGTTTGAATAAAAGGATTCATGAAGAAATTCTCACATTGTTAAATGATAGACACAAGTACTCACCCCTAACCTGAGATCACTCTTAGTCTCTGATTTGTGTGGTCTGCAGCATTGAGAAACACAGGACACGTGTTAAGACATAGATACGAATGCAGGTAGATATGCTTTCATCTTAGATAACTGTATTCAGGATCTTTAGGTTAACATTATCAAATCATCTTATTAATAACATTTGTTTGCATGAACTTTAAACATGGCCTTGGTCTGACACTCCTGGATCCATCTGTTCTCCCTACATTTCCAAAATTATCTCTTATTATG
Source organism: Nomascus leucogenys (assembly GCF_006542625.1). Taxonomy (NCBI): domain Eukaryota; kingdom Metazoa; phylum Chordata; class Mammalia; order Primates; family Hylobatidae; genus Nomascus; species Nomascus leucogenys. The sequence continues at coordinate 57,620,155 of NC_044396.1, read as the reverse complement.
CTTTTTCAAAGGATCTACTTTCTTTTTTTTTTTTTTTTTTAATTTTTGAGACGGAGTCTGGCTCTGTCACCCAGGCTGGAGTGCAATGGCGCAATCTTGATTCACTGCAAGCTCCGCCTCCTGGGTTCACACCATTCTCCTGCCTCCCCCTCCCAAGTAGCTGGGACTACAGGCGTCTGCCACCACGCCTGGCTAATTTTTTGCATTTTTTAGTAGAGACAAGGTTTCACCATGTTAGCCAGGATCTTGATCTCCTGACCTTGTGATCCACCCGCCTCGGCCTCCCAAATTGCTGAGCAAGGGATCTACTTTCAACCCTGTTAATGTATATGATTTTATTTCTTTTCGAGTTTAGATACTTACTGAAAAATAAATGAATACATCTTTTGCAGATAATGTTTCTTATAAGTAAAAAAACACAATTCAATTTAATGTCATTTCCCAAATTTCCATTCTGACACCAATAGACAATAGAACAAAATATTGTATTCCCAACGGAAGGTATCTTTGAGAGAGGTTGGTTAGTTGGGAAAGTAAAAGTTTCAAATATAAAGTAATTTTTAAAGTATTATATTTAGTTTTTAAGAAATAATCTTAATTAGAAGATTCTACCTGCTAAAGGAAAGAATTTAGAGTCAAATGTTACAAAGCACTTGGAAAATAACTCCTAATAGTAAACTCTGTGCATGTGCATGTAGATGAAAACTTGATGAAATTCATATGTTCAAAACATTTATGAATATGTCTAATTATTTTCCGTGGAGTAGGTTGAGCATAATCCTTCTCTCAGCAAAGAATTGATATATTTACAAATCTGTGACCAAATGATGATATCTAACAAGTGCTCACTGCTTGCTGCTCCAAAATAATAAACTGTCTTAAATTATGCCAAAAAAGATAAGAGACATGCTTTATTTCCCTATTTATTAATGCTGTGAGGAGGTGACATTTATTCATGATATTTACAGTGCTTCTTTACACTAGACTTTGGGAAAGGCACTTTTTTTGCTTCTTCATTGTGTATGATTTGGAAACAGGCTTATTCCTGCTTTAAAAATATCATTGTTTAAAAAAGAGTTACAATATATTCTTCCTCCATAAAATATTTCTGTCAAACACAGGCTAAAATATTCTTCATACATTTTATGTCATATTTTACCATTATTGGAATTTGAAACTGAAATTTCTTTATACAATAGGCATAAAATGAATTTATGGTATGGCATTTTATTGCCTTTTGTGTATAAATTGGCTATATATATCTCATTGATTACCAGTGATTAATCATTAGCTTAACCATTACAAATTTTCTTAAAGGAGTAGTAATAATGTTTGAAATGTAGCAGAATACTTGAATCTTTCTTACATGGTTTTTAGTGCGGTAATACAGCATTTAACTAATTACAGAAACAGTAAAAGCCAAATACTGTATTTCTATTTTACTGACTTTATTAGAATATCAACAGGAAAAAAAAAAAGAAGTATGTTTTAATCTGCTGGTTTGGGAGCTATTTTCCCGTCTAAGTTAAAGATGTCCTAAGACAAACATCATTTTGAGTTTGTATCTATGTAGTGAATGAAGAAATAAACTAAATGACTGACACATTCCCCCATGTGCTGTGTGTGTGTTTCTCTAGACCTAAATCGATGTGACTCAAAGTTGCAGATCTTAAACTTCCTATTGCTTGTCTTTTTACAGTAACAAAGTGCTATGAATACTATTACTACTAGTAGTACTAGTAACCATTTATAGACAATCTACTGTGTATGCACTTTGATTATACCAAGTTTGCTTCTTAAATTACATCTTTTAATTCTCATAGCAGCTAACCTTGCAGAGTAGATACAATTTCTTTCATTTTACAGCTGAAAATCGAAGGCTCAGAGAACTGAAGTAATGGTGGTCAAGAGTCAGGATTCACACCTAGGTCTGTATTCCAAACCCATGTAATTTTCTGTGTGCCTTGCAATCTAATCTAGGGTCCTTTCATTATACAAATTAGACTAACATTTTTGCGAATAGTCAAATATGTTTGTTTCAGAAAAAAAACTGGTAATCATTCCTTATTAATACTTTTTTCTTTTTGAAATTTTAATTGTAGATTATATAATTCATCAATAAGAAAAAATACTATTCCCACAATAATTTATGGGAAATACAATCAGGTACTATAAACTTGTTCTCTCTTAATTTTTCCCTTCCCTAGGAACCCAAGTAAACTTAATAAGCCTCAGGACTCAACAAGGCATGTTAACATAAGCACGTCTATTTCTAATTAGAAATCATTATTATACGGTGTCAGAACATGGTTGCGAAATACAAGTTAACGTGCTAAACCTACACATTGATCCTCAAGAAGTAACTAACTTTGCATTTTCACAACATTCCTTATTTTCTGCATGTTATAGCCACATCTATTAAACTTACAGTGTTTTCACGCAGGCTAGGAACTGAAAATCTATCACAGAAGTCAAACTAAAAAAGCGCGATGGCCTGCTTTATTTAATGACATCCAATTTAAGAAGGCTGTTGAAGTTCTGATGCCATCACTTCTGCGATTTCTCTTTGAAGAGTTTCTTAAACTGAGGAAGTGTAATTTTTTGACACATCACTAGGAAGTTCCAAATCATGTGAGGGACATGGAGCCAAGGTTTGTCATACTCGTTAATGGTGATGGCAGCATTTGTCTATCTTAAAACCTCTTCCACTTCTCCTCTGCTCCTGCTGCTGCTTATCAACTCTCAGTCAACCATATTCTCTGAGCAATCTTGTGTTCCCCTAGACTAAATAAAGACAAGATGATAATATCCTCTTCTGTCTTCCTGTATGCAATTAAGAGGGATGAAATGGGCAGTGCTCTTGGCAGGAATTCTCAGGGAGTTGTGGAAGAAAAATGTTTAAGAACCACTCCCTTGGATTTAATCCTAGGGGAGTTATCTCTAAGAAAGCCCTGTTCCTTACTTCTTGACAAGCCACAGAATACACACATTTAAAAAATAAGGGCAGCTCCAACCAACTATCTGCAGGGGAATGTTATTCATGAAATCATGGGGTTCAAACGGTGCCACAAAACAGAATGGATACCAGCAGCGACTGCAGTGATTAATAAACCTTAAAATTCTTCTACTGCGAACCAAGGACTCAAGTTCATCATTCAATCACTTCAAATTGTTTTCTAGGTCATTGTTAGGGTGAGTTATAAGAAAAACACATTTCCTCCTCTACCACATACCTTTTCTAGTCAAATAGCTTAAATAAGGCATTATAAATGTGAGTAAATAGGACCTTCCTTAAGGGTGCTTGGAACTACGTGCTAATAGTGTTTATTATTTTCTCTCTACAAATACTTTAAAGTATGTTAAGCTTTCATGGCACACTCCTGTTAGTTCATTAATAATATCACATAACCCTGCTCACAGATACCAAGTGTGGCTCACTGATATTTTGGAGTCTGTTCCCAATGCATAGAGCCAGGCCAGTCTTTTTTCCTATCTTTTATCTGTCTCATTCCCATGGTCTTTATCTTGTTTTTTCCAAAGACTATTTTCCCAAAATGTCAAAATTGTTTGGAAATTTATTCTTATCTACATAGTTAACAAATTTTATTATTGCTCACCAGCATATGATCTGTAAACTAAATGTTCTCAAATCTACAATCTAGGTCAGGATAAAGGTGCTCCATTCAGTTATTTCTGGACCATTACATATCAACATTGCTTCCTGATTAATATAAAAGCCCTCTTCTACCCTCTTCAAGTTGCTCCCTCTATGTGTGGTTTCTATAGAGTTTATGAATATAATTTATTTCCAGGGGGTCTTTCAGAATCCAATAGTTATCTGATATCACTTACACACCTTGAAACAACAGTTAAGGCTGCATTAATTCAGTTAAGACTGAATAATAATTAGTAAAACTCATAGCTTTATTTGCTTGTTATTCAGCCTCTGGACTGTCACCTTTTAGATGTGCCCATAAGACATCAGACGCTGCTAAATATTTCCTGGAACTTGGACTCTCCCCTTTTGGTATAAAAGGGATTTGGCTTATCTACATGCCTCTATACCAGTCCAATTCCATCTTCATCAACAGAAACATAACTGGTCTTGTTAATGATACCACCTGCTCATAAGCTAATTGATATGGCCCCTATGGATGATGACTAGTAGCTGATAATCAACCGTGGAGTATGAATCCACAGAAAACTGTGCACTCACCTAACCCAAGTATGGTCTAGACCGTATCTCCTTGCTTGTTGATGAGAATGTCATGTGGAGAGGAATCAAAAGCGTTACTGAAGTCCGGATAGATTACATCTATTACTTTGCCCTTATCTACATGGCCTGTCACTCTATCATAGAAGGAAATTAAATTGGCCTAGCACAATTTGCTCTTCACAAAACCATGTTGGTTGCTACTCACTAACTTTTGCTCTTCTAGATGATTGCAAATTGATTGTTTGACGATTTGCTCTAGTATCTACCTTGGTATCAAAGTTAAGCTGACTGGTCTATAATTACCAAGATTGTCTTTTTTTTCTTCTTCTCCTTCTTTTCTTTTTTAGGAATAGCCACTACTTTCCCCATAAATGGTGACTTTTTTCCTGACCTCAAGTTCTCCCACGTATTAATTAGTAACTCTTCAGTTTCAACCCTCAAGATCTGTAGCATTCTTATCTTCAATTTCTACATTTTGATTGCATCTGTTTTTTAACTGATATTCTTTTCTAATCTATCCTTACTTTCCATGCTTTCAAAATGGGTATAATCAACTCTATCGTATTATAAACTGAACCTTTCTTCAGTAATTCAAATATTTTAAAAGAAACATCCTCAAAATAATTTTTTTTTTTTTTTTTTTTTTTTTGAGACAGAGTCTCGCTCTGTCACCCAGGCTGGAATGCAGTGGCGCGATCTCGGCTCAAGGCAAGCTCCGCCTCCCGGGTTCACGCCATTCTCCTGCCTCAGCCTCTCTGAGTAGCTGGGACTACAGGTGCCCGCCACCACACCCGGCTAATTTTTTTTTGTATTTTTAGTAGAGACGGGGTTTCACCATGGTCTCGATCTCCCGTGATCCGCCCGCCTCGGCCTCCCAAAGTGCTGGGATTACATGCGTGAGCCACCGCGCCTGGCCAAAATAATTTTCTAAGTCAATATGTTATTCTTTCTTAATATACCACTTGCTCTTTCTCTTTTGGGGAACCATCTTACTTTAAAGTTGAACATCTAATTTGTGTACACGTTTATTGTCATATCTACTTTTACTTGAATTTTTATTTAATGCCATCCTTTGTGTTCTTAATGTAAGTAAAAATGTATATTTATTTTATATACAGTAAACTTTGATGTATAATTCCATAAATGGTGATTAATCAGAAATCAACTAAAGAATACATATTAATGTTCTTTTGAATTAAAACATTGTGTTCTTTATTTTACCTGTTTAACATGTTTGAAAATTTCAAAGAGATATAGGAGATTCTTTATAATATAGTTTATTCTGAATAAAAGTCAATTAAAAATTCATTACTAACTTATCATAAAGAAAAGAAGATGGGCCAGGCACGGTGGCTCACACCTGTAATCCCAGCACTTTGGGAGGCTGAGGCGGGTGGATCACGAGGTCAGGAGTTCAAGACCAGCCTGGCCAAGATGGTGAAACTACAAAACTTAGCCAGGAGTGGTGGTGCGTGCCTGTAGTCCCAGCTACTCGGGAGGCTGAGGCAGGAGAATTGCTTGAACCCGGGCGGCAGAGGTTGCAACAAGCCAAGATGGTGCCACTGCACTCCAGCCTGGGTGACAGAGTGAGAGTCAGTCTCAAAAAAAAAAAGAAAAAGAAAAAAAAAAAGAAAAGTAAATTGAGCTGGGCGCAGTGGCTCACATCTGTAATCCTAGCACTTTGGGAGGCCCAGGCGGGTGGATCCCTTGAAGTTAGGAGTTCAAAACCAGCCTGGCCAACATGGTGAAACCCTCTCTCTACTAAAAATACAAAGAAATTAGCCAAGTGTGGTGGCAGGTGCCTGTAATTCCAGCTACTTAGGAGGCTGAGGCAGGAGAATCGCTTAAACCTGGGAGGCGGAGTTTGCAGCCAGCTGAGATGGCACCACCGCACTGCAACCTGAACAACAGAGCAAGACTCCATCTCAAAAAAAAAAAAAAAAAAAAAAAAGGAGAAAAGTAAATTCATATTGTTTGAACTTCACAATCAAAACATGTTCTTACCAGAACACCTTTTAAAAGAAATAGGAAAACTCTAAGGGTTGGGCACCACAAATTGGAACTGTTATAGTGACAATAAGTACAATTGTCTTTACACGTCTGTATTTGATAATTTGTATTTAAAAAATCACTTTATCTTGAACTTTTATTAATTGTTTCTCTTGAAACCATTATAGAAGTAAACAGATGCTTAACTAATTTTGACTAAATCTTTCTTCTTTACGTTTTTCAATTTCAATAACCTTTATAGTCTTTTTAAGGTACTAGACATCTACATATTTGCCTTAGCTTTCGTCTGAATCAGGACTCTTTAAATTGGAATTTCAAGGACTATTTTAACTAAAGCACACATATAAAATATCTTTATTTATTGATGCAAACACTACTATGGGTTTTTTTAAGACAAAAAATTTAAAACAACATAGGTTTATGTTTAGACAGAATGTTTTTTGATTATAGTATTTTCTCCAAACTATACAATTAAATTTCCATTACAATATACTTAGCTAATAACCCATATATTATCACTTCTTAAAACCTAACGTTCTGTCTCTTTTTATTATTTTCAGGAATAAAAATCTCAGTGTAGTTGTTTACTTTCAATAGCTGTCAAGATTCTTCAAACATCAGAGATGTAACTGTTCTTGGAAAAATTTATAACACATACAGAATGGATACAGGCCAGAAATGACACCTCATTTAGTTGTAAATATAAAAATGCCATTCACTTACATTATTTACAATAATTTCTTAAGTGTTTGGTTTATACTGACATTCAACTATTCTGTTTATTCTCAAATTTAAGCAAGGTATTTCCTTATCTTACGTTTAAAAAAAAACTATTGTATCGATAATTTCTAAAGTCATATTCTATTCATGCTGACATTTAGCATGCTAGTCAGTAGGATAAATAATATGCTATGTATTGGGTTCAAAAAAGGATGATAAAAGGAGAAATCATTAAATTATCACAATTATAAACACACAGCATAACAAAAGTTTTTAATATTTAGCCACTAATGTACAGAAAACAGCTTATGAAAATCATAATTTGGAATAGAAGAGTTTTAGACAAATCCAATTTATTCTTCTCTGCAATAATGGAGACAATAACTGTTTCACCAAAATACGAAACAAAACCTATCCAAGATTATTTGCCTTGGAGTTACAAATGATTACATTTTATTTTTAACCTAATTTATAAAAGTTCCATGTAAGAATGTGATCACTCTGAAGAAGCCTTGACTCTAATCCTGTCACTGCAAATCCTACATTTCTAATCGCCCATGCTCCAAACTTCCCCCAACCTCCACCTCTGCCCCTACAAAAAGCTCCTTTCTGCTCTTAACAACTGCTATTAGTAAAAACTCCTGGGTCTCCTCTAAACCAATCATTTTGGTCTGGAAATAATCGTTAAATTTATACAGGGTGTGAGGAGTTGAAAAAAAATGAGTGTTTCAGATTTAATTTTAAGCTGTTTATAGAGTATCTGTGGGATATGAAAGAAAAGTTGTGGAAAGTACAGAGAGCTTGGGAATCTGACCATGGAATCTTCTCTCCTTCCATTAAAACCTTAGAATTTCCTCCTTCACGTTCAGATACATTTTACTCCAATCTATTACACTCACTGCCTGAAATTCCTCTATGAGGTTTCTTTTGTTTGTTTTGTTTTGCATTACAAGTATCCTCTTTAGAAAAGTAAGGAAATTCTTAGAATCTGAATCAGTCATTCCACCTTTTCCCTCCCAGCTCCACTCTTTTTTTTTCTGGAATCTAGAAGAGATGCCCTTAAACTGACATCGCATTGCCTGAATTGTGGCAGGAAAGAGAGTAAGGTGGTACCTATCTGTGCAGCAGGCAGATGTCAGTGCGAGGTGACAGCGTGCTGGCAGTCCTCACAGCCGTTGCTTGCTCTCAGCGGCTCCTCTGTCTGGGCTCCCACTTTGGCGGCACTTGAGGGGCCCTTCAGCCCACCGCTGCACTGTGGGAGCTCCTTTCCGGGCTAGCCAACGCCAAAGCCCGCTCCCTCAGATTGCAGGGAGGTGTGGAGGGAGAGGCGCGAAAGTGAACACGGGCTGCGCGCAGCGCTTGTGGGCCAGCTGGAGTTCCGGATGGGCGTGGGCTTGGCGGGCCCCGCACTTGGAGCAGCCGGCCGGCCCTGCCGCCCGTGCAATGAGGGGCTTAGCACCCGGGCCAGTGGCTGCGGAGGGTGTACTGGGTCCCCCAGCAGTGCCAGCCCACCGGCGCTGCGCTCGATTTCTCACCGGGCCTTAGCTGCCTTCCCGCGAGGCAGGGCTCGGGACCTGCAGCCCTCCATGCCTGAGCCTCCCACCCCTTCCATGGGCTCCTGTGCGGCCTGAGCCTCCCAGACAAGCGCCACCGCCTGCTCCACGACGCCCAGTCCCATCGACCACCCAAGGGCTGAGGAGTGCAAGCGCACGGCGCGGGACTAGCAGGCAGCTCCACCTGCAGCCCCAGTGCGGGATCCACTGGGTGAAGCCAGCTGGGCTCCTGAGTCTGGTGGAGACATGGAGAACCTTTATGTCTAGCTCAAGGATTGTAAATACACCAATCAGCACCCTGTGTCTAGCTGAGGGTCTGTGAATGCACCAATCCACACTCTGTATCTCGCTACTCTGGTGGGGCCTTGGAGAACCTTTATGTCTAGCTCAGGGATTGTAAATACACCAATCGGCACTCTGTATGTAGCTCAAGGTTTGTAAACACACCAATCAGCACCCTGTGTCTAGCTCAGGGTTTGTGAGTGCACCAATCCACACTCTGTATCTCGCTGCTTTGGTGGGGCCTTGGAGAACTTTTGTGTGATACTCTGTATCTACCTGATCTGATGGGGACACGGAGAACCTTTATGTCTAGCTCAGGGATTGTAAAAACACCAATCAGCGCCCTGTCAAAACAGACCACCTGGCTCTACCAATCAGCAGGACGTGGGTGGGGCCAGATAAGAGAATAAAAGTAGGCTGCCCCAGCCAGCAGTGGCAACCTGCTCCGGTCCCCTTCCACACTGTGGAAGCTCTGTTCTTTTGCTCTTTGCAATAAATCTTGCTACTGCTCACTCTTTGGGTCCACACTGCTTTTATGAGCTGTAACACTCACCGTGAAGGTCTGCAGCTTCACTCCTGAGGCCAGAGAGACCACAAGCCCACCGGGAGGAACAAACAACTCCAGATGCGCCGCCTTAAGAGCTGTTAACACTCACCACGAAGGTCTGCAGCTTCACTCCTGAGCCAGCAAGACCACGAACCCACCAGAAGGAAGAAACTCCTAACACATCCAAACATCAGAAGGAATGAACAACCCCAGACGCGCCACCTTAAGAGCTGTAACACTCACCGCGAGGGTCCGCGGCTTCATTCTTGAAGTCAGTGAGACCAAGAACCCACAAATTCCGGACACATCAGGGCAGGAGAGAAGGGCTAAGGGTGGGGAACACCAGCAGAGAGAGGAAGGGAGAGCAAGAGGGGACAAGAGGCTGAAGCAAACTATGCCTATTTTAAATGTTTCCTGGAGTTGGCTATGTGCTCAGAAATGGGGAGAAATCTCTTTTCTTACACTTTATATTCCACACTTCCAATCTTGTTACTAACTGCCTGCCCCAATGCCTGCAAGGATCCAAATATCAGGTTGTATTCTTATTATGGTGACGCAGCTACTGTGAGATAGATATTAGTAGGCTGCCCGTAATGGCTTCTTATCACTTGCAGATCAAGTCTAAATGCATTTGCACAGCATGCAAGGCACCTCTTATTCATTCCCCTGCCCACCTCTCCAACTTCACTGCCCATCCTCCCAACCAAGCTCCACCAGGAATGAACTGCTTATAGGCTTCCAAACATGCTGAGCTTTCTCATAGCATCAAATCTTTGCATTTGCTCTTCCCTCCACATCTCCCCCCTTTTAACTCGAGTTACAGCTATTTTGCAGGGATTTAACTGTGCTAAGAGCAGATGCTTGGGATATAAAAATGAAAAGAGAGGGGTTTAGGATCAAAGCAAAGGGGAGACAGCTATGTAAGTCAACTACAAAATAATTGCTAAACTGAAAATTGTATAAAGTGTACTGGACATATGATGTTCCTAGTTCTTATCCATGAAATATTTTCTGCCTTCTTAGAGTAAATAGCACCTGACACAACACTAGCCACATTGTAGGTGATCAATCAGCATGTCTAAATAAATTAATTAAAAAAGAATCAATTAGAAATTCCACTGAAAATTCTTTTTAAAGATAACCAACTTCATTATCACAAACTATTAAGATAGAGCTTACATACATGTTATATATCAATATGTGGGTAGATAAAGAATGAATGCTTTAAATTGTTGGATTTTTTATTGTTTTTGTTCTTGTTTTGGAGATGGGGTCTCACTGTCACCCAGGATGGAGTGCAGTGGTATGATCAAAGCTCACTGTAGCCTCAACCTCCTGGGCTCAAGTGATCCTCCTGCCTCAGCCTCCCAAGTAACTGGTACCACAGGCATGTACCACCACACCTGGATTTTTTTTTTTTCTTTTTTTGGTAGAGATGGAGAGGGCCTCCCTATGTTGCCCAGGTTAGACCTGAACTCCTAGCTCAAGTTACCCCCCCACCTCAGCCTCCCAAAATGCTGAGATTACAGGCATGAGCCACTGTGCCTGGCCTAAATTATTATTATTTTATTTATTGAATTTACCTTCAAACTCAAAGTGTCATTGTTACTCTCTCAGTATTCCAACATGGAATAGTGAAATGGAGACTAAAAGTTGTCACTCAATTTCCTAAACATGGCCCCATCCCACAAAGTTCTTCTCACTACCGCCTATCAACCACTAAGCTTCTGCCTTTATAATCTTATCCGTTCCTTCACTCCAGCTACCTAAAAGAGATACAAAGTGTTCTGCAATTATGAAGTAAAAAAGCTAATTCTTAATATATGTTTTTTGTAATGTGAACAGAGAATGAACAGATAAAGGTCCAGCTTAAACCTTGATATACCTTGATAAATATGGGCAGAGAATTTCCATTTTTCAGCACCATATGTCTAAATCAATAAATTATACCAAATTCCTATTATTTAAACTTTGGCTTAATTATTTTATTTTTATTCCAAAAAATCCCTTTGCTAACTGTTGAAACCATATATTATGTTACTCAAGCTTAGGTTTTTGTTCTTGCATTTGTTTTTTGTTTGTTTGTTTGTTTTTAATGGTCTTTTTCTGTCACACTGTATTACAACTAAGGATTAGGTTTGATATCAGAATGCTTTAAGAGTCACTTAGGCCAGGCGTGGCGGCTCTCGCCTGTAATCCTAGCACTTTGGGAGGCCAAGGTGGGCAGATCACAAGGTCAAGAAATCCAGACCATCCTGGCTAACATGGTGAAACCCACGCTCTACTAGAAATACAAAGAATTAGCTGGGTGTGGTGGTGGGCACCTGTAGTCCCAGCTACTCAGGAGGCTGAGGCAGGAGAATGGCGTGAACCTGGAAGGCGGAGCTTACAGTGAGCCCAGATCTCACCACTGCACTCCAGCCTGGGTGACAGAGCGAGACTCGTCTCTTTTTTTTTTTTTTTTTTTTTGAGACAGAGTTTCACTCTTGTTGCCCAGGCTGTAGTGCAGTGGCATGATCTCGGCTCACTGCAACCTCTGCCTCCCGGATTCATGCGATTCTCCTGCCTCAGCCTCCGTAGTAGCTGGGATTACAGTCACGTGCCATCATGCCCAGCTAACTTTGTATTTTTAGTAGAGACAGGGTTTCTCCATGTTGGTCAGGCTGATCTCAAACTCCTGACCTCAGGTGATCTGCCCGCCTTGGCCTCCCATAGTGCTGGGATTACAGGCATGAGCCACCGTGCCCGGCCTGACTCCATCTCAAAAAAAAAAAAGAGTCACTTCAACTGCAGTGAGATCACCTTAAATAAAACGCTGGGCCTGTAGATACCACCTCAGCCAGAAGATTAAGTTCAACCTCACCAGAATAAGATCTACAAACATTGTCTGCTTCCTGACATGATGCACTGGGAAAGGCATATTATTTTTGTTTTATTCTTGCCCAAAACACATAACTTCAATCTAATCATGATAAAATATTAGAAACAAACCCAAATTTAGAGACAGTCTACTAGATATTCGAGTACCACTCTCCAAAAGTGTCTTGAAAGACAAGGAAGATTGAGGAACTGTTATAGATTGAGGTAAGAAGATACAAAACCACTGAACCACCAATGCTGGCTGGGCGTGGTGGCTCATGCCTGTAATCCTAGCGCTTTGGGAGGCCAAGGCAGGGGAATTGCTGGAGCTCAGAAATTCAAGACCCATCCTGGACAACATAGTGAGACCTCCCCCTACACCTCTAAAATAAATATATAAATAAATAAATAAATGTAAAAAAGATACAAAACCTAAATGTAATGCAATACTGTGAAGATCTTAGAATAGGGAAAGACATTCATAGGAGAAAAAATTCAGAAATCTGAATAAAGTCTGGAGTTTAGTTAATAGCATTGTATCAATGTTAATTCCTTGCTTTTTTGTAATCCTAATATGGCTATGTAAAATGATAATATTAGAAGAAGCTGGGTCTGAAGTATGGGAACTCTTTGTACTATTTTTGCTACTTTTCTGTAAGCCTAAAATTATTTCCAAACAAAAAGTTAAACAAAAATAGTGGTGTGATCAAAATACATAGGCTGTGATTAAGAAGTTCAGTGAAACTATAAAACTGGTGGCATCAGGTTTTCAAGAGTAAGAATAACCTTAAGTTAAAACTCCAAGGATGGCAAACAGTCAATACCCATTTCTTTTTCTTCTTTAGAAAAAAACCATGAAATGTTAACTGACAAAAATGGCACCCACAATAAAAGCCTCCTGTTTTGCAGCTGATGTGGACTAAAGACTGAGAGGAAGTAGAGATATCCTTAAAAGGAGGAAGAGAATCAAATAAAATAAATTCCTACCTATGGATATTTATAAGGCAGGAACAAGCAAGCAAGCAAACTAACAAACTTCTACAAGCAAAAGCAAATATTTAAAGGTTAAGAAACATGTCAAATAAATTGGTGGAAGATTCACAAAAAAATGGCAATCTATACATTCCAATGTATTCATTCTTTCCTGTATCAAGGGAACACATTTTTTTAAAAATTATACTGTAAGTTCCAGGGTACATGTGCACAACGTGTAGGTTTGTTACCTACGTATACATGTGCCATGTTGGTGTGCTGCACCCAGGGAACAAATGTTTACTAAGCCAAGGACTATATATTTTGTCAATGACATTTAGATTAATAAAATGTAATTGCTGTCCTCCAGGAGATTAAGATGTGGTGAAGAAGAGGGACACACAAACGAATGACTAAAAAGTAAACAAGATGATCAAGGCTTTGATAAACAGAAGACTGGTGGGACCTAGCAATGGCTAAAGGTAGGTCAGGAATGGGCAAACTACAGCCTGTGGGCCAAATCTCAACCACTGCCTTTTTTTGTACAGCTATCAGCTAAGAGTAGTTTTATATGTTTAAGTAGTTTTTAAAACAGTAGAAGATTAATATTTCATGATATGTGAATATTATATAAAATTCAAATTTCTATGTCCACAAATAAAGTTTTGAATTTCATCAGTAAAAATTTTGTGGACATTTGTTTTTCTGTTTCATTATATAAGAACCAACATGGTATCTTTTGTTTGCCTTTTGGCCTAAAAACCTAAAATATTTACTATATGGACTCAGACAGAAAAAGGTTGCCAATCCTGCCCTAAGCCATCAGAATTCTGTACATCCGAATTCTTGTTAAAACACAGATTGCTTGGTTCTTCACGCTGAGTTTTTGACTCTGTAAGTCTGGGATGGTACCTAAGAGTTTTCTAACAAGTTCCCAGATAATGCTGTTACTGCTGGTCTGGAGACCACACTTCGAGAATCAGTAACTTAGTTATTATCTTCTTCAAAGGACAATGGAAGATGTCAAGGATATAGATGGAGTAACAAGACACTCTAGGCAGAGAGCATATGGAAAGGAAGGCATGGACATGGCATAGTCCAATATGGTAAATTCAAAGGGAAAAATGATGACAGCCCTTATGAAAGCAAAAGCACCTAGGGATAAAGACAGATACAAGAGAGGAGAGAGACAACGTCTGCAGAATTAGGTGTGGGAGGTATCCAAGAGTGGAGGATGACACCTGGGTCTTAGGCGTGCGGAATGGATAGATGGTGATGGTTTCCATGGAAAAGTGTAATGCAAAAGGAGTAGTTGATTTGGAAGGACAGCTGCAAAATTCACTTTCAGATATGTTGAGTTTCAGATTATATATATATATATATATACTTTTGGTGGCAGCTTAAATGTGAGCTAAAGCTACATATTTGGAAGTCACTGACCTAGTGACACCTCAGATATGGGTGAGATCACCAGGAAGCATGCACACGCTGAGTAGAAGACAAGCCTGAAGGCAGAATCTTAGGCAATACCCACATTAAGGAGGCTTCAAGGGCATGGGAAGAGAAGGCCAACCCCAACAATATGAAGATAGTTTCGAGAAGTTGTTTTGGTTGTTTTGGAGGTTGGAGAAGTCAAGCAATAAGTAGTCCTTGGGTTTGACAGGCAAAATAATTCCTAAAATTGAGAACTGTGTTACTGCAGCATGGGGATAATTAGGAGAAAATATAGAGGAAAAAATAGGAGGATACTTTTTATAAGGCTAGCTGTAACAGAAAAGAGAGACAAAAGACTGTGGTTAGAAGCAACGTAAGATATGTCAGTGGACAGATTAACTGCTTGTCTGACTATTGATAGGTCTATCTATCTATGGGAGACATACTGTTAAGAGTTTAAAGTAAAAGGTAATGGTTTGGAATACCATAGCAGGGCCAGAGTGCTATAACTGGCAAGTGGAACTGAGACCA
This sequence comes from Nomascus leucogenys, assembly GCF_006542625.1. NCBI lineage: Eukaryota > Metazoa > Chordata > Mammalia > Primates > Hylobatidae > Nomascus > Nomascus leucogenys. Next base: position 57,605,031 of record NC_044396.1, on the reverse strand, counting down.
AGGTGGGAGAATCTGATAACCACAGTGCACAGACTTTAGTGTTTGTCACAACCGGATGATGTCATCAAGTGACATCACAGTTGGAGCAAAAGAAGTACTTCTCTTATCACTTGCAGTGTGTGTTGTATAGCATGTGGTACAAGATTGTCTAAATCTCAAGGCATAAAGTGTAAAAAGTTGTGGACTTCATCATCTTGCTTCAAGGGTTTAGTCTGGAAATAACTGTCACTTTCAAATACCTGCGTTTCCAAAAAAGATTCTGATGCTTTCCATATCCCACTGCCAGAATTTCCAGCAGCACCTCCAAGAAACATTTTTCTTTGTTCACAGACAGCTGCTAAGTTATATTTGGGGGTGCTGAAAGAAACAGAAGCTCAGAACGTCATATGAGGCCAAGCTAATAACTGGAAGTCCTAAGATCAACCCATATTCTGTATGAACAAACTTTTAATTTGCAATGAAAGTCATTAAGAGAAAATAATTAAATTTATAGCATTTCCAAAGCCAGACATATTTAATCACATTTAACTCCTACCATATTATTTCTTATACATGCTGCTTCCACAATGGGGAAGTAATAGAGGTCTCAAGTCAACTTAGAGTCTAACAAAACTGAGTCAATTACAAAATATACAAAAAATACTACATTAATTTAGGAAGCAAATACATTGAGCATTCCTAACTACTGCAAATACAGGGCATTAATTACTATATATTTGTATATTATATTTTACTTTGCAGTATCAAAAATGTAGGTTGCATTTTACAAATATAAAATCTATGAAAATTCTCATTTATAGTTATTTACATTAAAAGCAGAACAGAAGTTTTGCATCTAATTATAATCATTACTAATCAGTATTGTTCGATGAGGATTTATATGGCAGGAATTTTATGTGTACTATTACATTTACTACTCAAAACCTCTATTAAATGAATATAATTACTTCCTTGAGCTGAGCAAAGCTGTAAGCAAATAGTAAAATCTCACACTATTTCTTTACACTGATGGTACTAAAATACTTCTTACCTTTGTTGTACTTGACAGACACTTTGTTTGGCCTTTATGTGTAGGGCAATTTTCTCTCGTGTATCATTTTCCCAAGAAGCAATATATGTATTTTTTCTTCTTAAGAAGTGAAACAAATGTCTAAGCATTTTGTACAAAATAGCATTTTTTCAGGTTTATATATTTTAGAAAGTTCAATACTATTTTTTCAGTACTAGAGATAATCTGGGATTTGGGCAGCAATTACCTTTAGTGGAGTTTCAATGTCAAAGTATGTAAAGTTGGAGAAATACATATGTAATTGGCATACAGAAAATCAGCATGTGGAAATTCTATATCCTTAAAAAGCACAAACAATGGATGCAGTTGTGGAGACTAGTGTTTTAAGATGAATTATAATTACTGTCGAATGTAGAGCTTACAAATGCACAGTAAAACAGCAAACATATTTGACTTTCTTTGTTTTAACACAGTTTGTTAAATTGATTTATCTCTTCCATAAGGATTATTGTTGATGTTTGTAGGTTTTGAAAAACTGGAACTACTACAATAATTACCTATAAAGAAGAATTGAGAATGAGTCTAAAATTATAAGAGATGAAGGACATTTGCAATTGAGCTTGGAATTCAAAAAGTGTAATGACTTGTGTTGTATTTCCAACAAATATTTCATTTTAATTAAAAATCAGGCTTTTAAGTTTCATATGTTTAAATACTATAAATCATAATACATTCTTTTAAAAAAATCAATTTTTGCATATTATCTATAACCACTAAGTCACTCTTACCAAAGAACATTTTTTACAAGGTAGATATAAGGCAATAAATCCACTATTCTATCCTGTCCTTCTGGCACTTAGAGTTAAGGGAAAAAAATAGAAAATCTTCAAAAATTATTTGGATGTAAGTAGCCCAATTCCACATATAAAACATACAGCTATTCTTTCTTTTTCCACCATTAATTACAGACAAATTCATCTTTCTCTTGTGAAGTCTGAAGTTTGTTGTTATTATTGTTAGATGAGTTGTATTCAAACTCCAACAACAACAACAAAAAAGATGAGGCCAACATTGAAATTCATCTCACAGTCCGGAATTTACTTAACGGCCAGCCTGTGCACTGTGATAAACGGAATGATGATCCGGCAACACGTCTTTATCCATGGTTTGCTTTAATTAACGCCGGCTTGTTTGTTGAAAAGATGATTAATATGCCAATGAAAATTGCATAATTGAATACCACAACACTGGCACAATCAGAAAGACACATGCAGTTTTTTGATTAACATTTATTATTATTATTATTATTATTATTATTGTGCTTTTTAATGTACTCTTCTCACTATGAAATGATGCAGTTCTTTGACCAAGAGGTGAAAGGAAACAGGGCTGAGGGCAGGATACTTCATGAGCAAGAGTAAAATACAATGTGGCTTAATCAGAGTGAAACAGTTCTTTGGTTGAAATGGTCTTCAGAATTTCAGATTGCAGGCAATTTCCAATTAAATATACATGCCATCCAAATATAAAAGAGTGTTACTGTGGGTGATGACAGAAGATTTTTTAAAAAAATAAATATTTCTAAAAACAAGATGTTTGCATAATATCAAGAAGAGTGGCCTTGGGATTTATATCTTTGATATAAAGATGACCTTTTAAAATTATCACTATTTCAATAGTAAAATTTTGAGTACATATTTTTAAATATTGTCCTTTAAAAGCCTTATTTTTCATTAGTTATATGTTAGAAAATGCTTTCAGTGTATGATCTTAAGATATGCAAGTACTGTATTTTGTACACAACATTTTATATTAGATTGGAAGTTTTATTTTTAATTTCATTCATTCAAGCACTTATTCACTCAGCCATGTCCATGGGCCTGGCTGTATGCTTCCTACTTACAATTTAAACATATATAAGAAAGTATTCCTGCCTTCAAATTGCTCATTTTAGAAATATGAAAATAAAATACTACAACAAAAGTTGGATTTTCTATCTTCAGAATTAGCTCAATATCACTTGTTTAAATATAACATTGATAACCAAATACATATATGTGCAAAATGTATGTAAGCATAGTTATACCTTTGAAGTTTTAGGCAACAATAGCTGTGGCCTGTCTATCTGCTACACCAACAAACAAAAAGGACTATCATTCTGGACTACAGATTTTTAGTGGTTCTCTATTGCTGTTTATGTAGAAATAACTCCATATAGCATTTAAAAAATTATAAAAATGGAAAGCTTTTGCCAGAAAGTAGTTTATAAATGATAACACCATCTCAGTTTAGAAATAAACTCAAATGAATAAAAATAAACATTTGATAAAATTTTAAACTTGCTAGGATATCATTTTTTTTTTTTTTTGAGACAGAGTCTCGCTCTGTCGCCCAGGCTGGAGTGCAGTGGCGCGATCTTGGCTCACTGCAACCTCCGCCTCCTGGGTTCAAGCGATTCTCCTGCCTCAGCCTCCTGAGTAGCTGCGATTACAGGTGCCCGCCACCACGCCCGACTAATTTTTGTATTTTTAGTAGAGACGGGGTTTCACCATGTTGGTCAGGCTGGTCTTGAACCCCTGACCCCGTGATCCACCCGCCTTGGCCTCCCAAAGTGCTAGGATTACACGCATGAGCCACCCACGCCTGGCAGGACATCATTTTTTAAAAATAATCTACTATAAAAAGCTACGCAAAAATCATATGAGGTAATTAGTTGTGAGTCCCCTTTGTTAAAATCTTCAGAAGCTTGACTTATTTTGAAAATATAAGTGTAAGAATTTGATAGAGCAATTCGAATTTCTTATGATTTTAGTTAAGAATGAGAAAACAACTCTTAAAATACAGCTTTTTTGGTTCAGGCACAGTGGCTCACGTCTGTAATCTCAGCACTTTGGGAGGCCAAGGCAGGTGGATCACCTGAGATCAAGAGTTTGAGACCAGCCTGGCCAACATGGTGAAACTCCATTTCTACTAAAATTACAAAAATTAGCCAGGCATGGTGGCACGCACCTGCAATCCCAGCTACTTGGGAGGCTGAGGCAGGACAGTTGCATGAACCCATGAGGCAGAGGCTGCAGTGAGCTGAGATCATGCCACTGCACTCCAGCCTGGGCAACAAAGTGAGACTCCATCTCAAAAAAAAAAAAAAAAAATATATATATATATATATGTAACTATAAATATATATATAACATTTTATATATATGAAACTTTTTCTTGTCATAATGAATGATAAAATGATATCATCTTATTACTGACATTATTTGGCAAATTTCTTCTAAATAGAGAATATTTAGCACAGGATTTTTCTCTGATTGCTGAAAATATGACTATGCGGTGACACAGTGGCAGTGGTGGCCTCTGTTCTCCCTACTGTGGACTCAACTACAGTGCCCTTTAGAAATGTACTGCTATATTATACCTTCATGGGAAAGTCATGAATATACTTTCAATGGCATCAAAACCAAATGCATCAATTCAGATTAACTTATGAATATTACAGGTAGTTCTTAAGGTTCTTAAGGTGTTAATATCATTATGATATTAAAACACTTGAAACAGAAGAAAATGAGTTTTCCAATGGAAAATAATGTTTAAAACTAAAATACATAAAGGACCCGGACAGGTCAAGTCTTCCTTAAGAGAGAAAATGGCCTCCAACATTGGAAGACAGTTAGAGATCTGAGAGGCCTGGTTTGTTCACAAAGAATCTCTGTTCCTCCAATTCTTTTACTTTGGGCCAGTTACTTAACCTTTCTTTTATTTTTTGAGATGGAGTCTCGCTCTGTCACCCAGGCTGGGGTGCAGTGGTGCAATCTCGGCTCACCGCAACCTCCGCCTCTTGGGTTGGAGCAATTCTTCTGCCTCAGCCTCCTGAGAGCTGGGACTACAGGTGCGCGCCACCACGCCCAGCTAATTTTTGTATTGTTTTTTAGTGGAGACAGGGTTTCACCATATCGTCCAGGCTGGTCTTGAACTCCTGACCTTGTGATCCACCTGCCTCAGCCTCCCAAAGTGCTGGGATTACAGGCGTAAGCCACGGTGCCCTGCTGTTACGTAACCTTTCTAAGCCTGTGTTTCCTATTCTGCAAAATGAAAATAATGAAGATCCAAATGTTGCAGAAATTATTTACTCTATTTGCCCACACTCATCTTCCTAACAAGCAGCCACTGAATGGAAATGCAAGGTTGAAGATAATGGAACAACAAAATGGAATGAAGCTAGATTCTTCCTAATTCTGGAACTGTCAATACATCATGGACTGCTTATTCTAAACTCCATATACATTAAGAAAGATAACCTTTCGTATATAAGCCAACGTTATTTTGGGATTTTGTTCACTTGCAGTTGAAACAAATATTAACTGGTGTCCCTAATGAAAACTGTGAACTTCGATTGATTATGATGTGTCAATGCAGATTCATCAATTGTAACAAATGTACCATCGTGGTGGGGGATCTCAATAATGGGAGGGTTGTATATATGTTGGGGCAGAGGTACATGGGATGCTTTTGTACCTTCACTCTCAATTTTGCTGTAAAACTAAAATGACTCTAAAAAATAAAGACATGACATATAGCTAGCTAGCTAGCTAGATAGACAGACTTTATAGGGTTAAAGTAACAAATTAAATAAGAAAATGTGTATAGGTCATTTAGCACAGTGCCAAACACTTAATTACTTAATAAAACCTGGGCAAATGTAGTAGATGATGATAATGATGACGATGATGATGATGGTAATAATCTCCTGATTCATTTCATTTATTCTATAGAGTTTTTTTTAATTCCTGTTATGTGCCAGATACTGTTCTAGTGCAGAGCTTGGTAATATCTGGCCCTCCATCTGCTTTTGTAAACAAAGTTTCACTGGAACACATTCATGTCTATTAATTTATGAATGGTCTACTGCTGCATTTGCACAACAGTGTCAAAGTTTACACTCCATAAGTAGCCCTTTACAGAAATCATTTGCTGATTCTGTAAATCGTGTTCTGTAGAACCATGGAGTTTGCATTCTAATGGGGAAAACAGACAATGAATAAATTAAAACTTAGATGTATAATATGACATATTGTGGCTGGATATGGTGGCTCACACCTGTAATCCCAATACTTTGGGAGGCCGAGGCAAGAGGATAGCTTGAGCCCAAGAATTCAACACCAGCCTGGGCAATATGGGAAGACCCCATTTCTTCAAAAAATGTTTAAAAGCAGCCGGGCATGGTGGTGCACACCTGTAGTCCCAGCTACTTGAGTAAGGAGGCTGCAGTGGGAGGATCGCTTGAGCCCAGGAGGTCCAGGCTACAGTGAGCCATGATTGCACCACTGCACTCCAGCTTAGGTGGCAGAGAGAGACTCTGTCTCAAAAATAAAAATATAATATAATACACTACATATAAGCTTTTAAAAATCCACTTAGAAGGTGAATTAAGAAGCTATGAAAGCACCAAAAACCAAGAGGAGGGGGTACCTGACAAGCCACTGTGAGTACTTCATCAGACTTGTGAGTTTATCCTAATTGTGAAGATAGGCAAATAGACTATCAAAAGCATACATATTTAAATATTAGCGTAATGTGACTAGATCCCTAATTTTGATCACAACCTTGCTAAGCATCCAACTGATAATTAGACTTCTCATATGGCTTGCTTACAGAGGAAAAAAGTATAATCAAAAGACTAACTTGAATCTCTGGTCCATCTGACAAATGTATTTTTCATTGCAAATAAATAAACTGGGACCTTATACACATCAATCTCTTTGAGCTTTGTCTTTATCTGTCAATATCCCTGAATCTGAAATTTCTCTAGATTGCTATATACCCACTCAATTCAGTTAAAAAATCATTTCTTATATGATGTAAATTTCAGTGATGTTCTTTTCCTGCACAGTTTGGTGTTGATAGCAAAGGACCCCAACGTGAGTCTAAAAACCTAATGTCCCTTTCCCTATTTCTGAAAATACAAGCAAATACCTAGGACAGTTATCAAGACAGTTATCGGGAACAATCTTCCAAGGGCAAAAACATTTCAACCCTCCAAAGTTTTAGAAGGAAAAAAAAATATATGGGCTCCTTTGTTAGGCCAAATTGATTAAAACACACAAACACACAGCATACACACACAAACAGACACCATACTCACACAAACAAGGTAACTTCTTTTGAGAACATTGTTCAGGTTAAGTTCAAAGAGAAGTCATTCATAATACATATATTAAGAAAAGTCACGCATCATGTTTCAAGTAGCAACACTAAATTATTAGGACTAGACATCCAATAAGATGCTTACTGAGTAATAGGGCCCATTCCATAAGGTTCAAGTGACTTCTTAGGAGATTATCGCCTCCTCACTTATAGAAGTAGGATTATGAGTCAAGCAGAAGGAAGAATGACAACCAGAACGATCCATTTCTGAAAAGCTTTTAAAAAGAGGCCTCCATTTTCTCATCTCCCGGCCAGCTTTTCATGTGAGTCATCCAAAGCTCAGGTGATAGATCTCTGTGTCATTGAACCTGCTCTAGTAACTAAATCGGGCCATGCTTAGCTAAATAGATGGTCAGCATAAGTCATAATTCACCGGTAATGCCTTAAATTTTTACAAAAAAAGAAGCTTAAGTCACTTCTTCTAGTTTTCCTCCTGTCATTTTGACAGTCCCTTTTCAGTCTCCTTGTCTGGATCCTCTTACCCTATCCTTCCTTAACTATCAAAGTTCTACAGAGTCCCTTCCCCCGAGTAGCCCACCTTTTCTTACTTGCTACTCTTATCTGTGTTTGCTCTTGAAATCTTTAACAAAGTCCTACAGCTTCTTTTAGAGTCTCTAGTTGCTCTTCCCTCTTCTCAGTCTCTGCTTCTCCTGCCTTGTTTCAAGTCCCCGTCATCTTTTGCCAAAATCATTGCTTTAGTCTCCTAACATCCAGGCTTACACCCCATTACATGGAGGCTACAATGGCAATCTTTCTTTCTTTCTTTTATAGAGATAGAACCTCGCTCTGTCACCCAGGTTGGAGAGCGGAGGCACGATCATAGCTCATTGCAGCCTTGAACTCCTAGACTCAACAGATCTCCTCCCTCAGCCTCCAGAGAACCCAGGACTGCAGATGTACTAGCCTGGTTAATTACAATGACAGCCTTTCTAAAAAACACATCGGACTTTGTTATTCTCACTCAATCAAAAAACAAACAAACAAACAAACAAGCAGTAACCTCTCAGTAACCTCTGGACTGATGCTGCCGCTCCCTGCAGGCTGGGTGTTGGACTCTGTCGTTGGTTACCCTGGGCATTTGAGGCTACATGTGGTCAATGATTAAGGCTTAGGCCCACATGACTTGCTGGAACTGAGGCCACTTCATGAAGCCAGGCCCTTCTATGGGCGATACTTACCAATGTATAAAGTTACCAGGGAAGCTTGTTTGTCTTGAACCGGGCTCTGGGCTTTAAGAGGTAAATTACACATGTTCTTCCTGAGAGAATGTCAGCATTGGCCCACTAGTCTGTCTTTATCAGGGTTTGGCTGTAGAATTTATATTGTCCTATCTCTGAGAATCCAAACCTCCTTTAATAAGTTGGGACCAAAAACACCCTAGGTTGGTAAACTTCCTAGAGCAAAGCTGACAAATAGAAAAGCTGCTCCAGAAAGATGTGTTCCCAAACCACCCACAATTTCCATAGATGAAGGCCCCCTAAGAAAAGCTCAGAACCCAAAGTTAGAAAACACAAAGATAAATACACAAATTCATCAGCCTAACAATAAAACAGGGACAGGTCCTTATAATCTTCTGGGGATGATAACAATAATAGTAGCCAATATTTACTGAGAAGTTACTAGGTGTCAGGCAGTATGGCACTATTCTAAGGATGTGTACTCATTAGTTAAACATCCATAGTAACTCAATGAGTAAATGAAATTATTTGCTTTGGCAGTTGAGGAAACTGATTAAAATTAATTAAAAAGATGCCAAAAATAGGTATATTTAAAATTATTAATGACTTAATAGGATTAATGAAAAAGTCCATAAGGGTATAACAAATCACTATTAAAACTAAAGTCCAATTAGAAAATATGAAATAAAATTTTTACAAATAAATATATTTAAATTAAAACCTCAGAGGAAAAATCGATTAGACTTAACTAACTAAACCATTGATTAGACTTAACTAATTTAAGTAGTTAAAAAATATTTATTAAGATACATGGAGAGCAGAATGAATAGTTTATATCTCAAACATGAATTCTAAAAGAAAAGAATATAGTGAAGAAATAGAAATATTTTGAAGAAATAATGTCTAAAGTTTTCTGAAATCGATGAATGAAATGAATCATTATATTTAGCAAACACAAATCTTAAAAAGATAAAAAATAAAGCCACACCTAGAAAGATCATATGCAACTGCAGAACATCAAAGTAAAAAAGATTTAAAAGTAATCAAAGAGGCCGGGCGTAGTGGCTCACACCTGTAATCCCAGCACCTTGGGAGGCCAAGGCCAGCGGATCACAGGGTCAGGAGATCGAGACCATCCTGGCTAACATGGTGAAACCCCGTCTCTACTAAAAATACAAAAAATTAGCCGGGCGTGGTGGCGGGCACCTGTAGTCCCAGCTACTCGGGAGGCTGAGGCAGGAGAATGGCGTGAACCTGGGAGGCGGAGCTTGCAGTGAGCCGAGATTGCGCCACTGGACAGAGCAAGACTCCACTTCCAAAAAAAAAAAGTAATCAAAGAGAAAAGACAGATGACTGACAAAAGAATTACAATTAATCTGACAATCTTTCCAGCAGCAAGAAAAGAAGCCAGAAAATAATAGAATTTTATCTTCAAAGATCTATGAGAAATCAACTGAACATAAACATTTTCTTTTTTTTTTGAGATGGACTACCACTGTGTCGCCCAGGCTGGAGGGCAGTGGCAGGATCTCAGCTCACTGCAACCTCTGCCTCCCGAATTCAAGTGATTCTCCTGCCTCAGCCTCCCTAGTAGCTGGGATTAGAGGTGCCTGCCACCACACCCAGCTAATTTTTGTATTTTTAGTAGAGATGGGGTTTCACCATGTTGGCCAAGCTGGTCTTGAACTCCTGACCTCAAGTGATCCACTTACCTCAGCTTCTCAAAGTGCTGGGATTACAGATATGAGCCACCGCACCCAGCTCAACTGAACATAAACTTTAATATAGCCAATTTATTATTCAACAGTGAGGTCTGAATAAAGTTTTTGTTTAGACCAAAAGGGCTGAGAATTTATTATTAAGAGAACATTGCAGAGGTAACTATTAATTTATTTCAAGAATAAGAAATTACAGGAGGCTGTGTGCCGTGGTTCATGCCTATAATCCTAGCACTTTTGGAGGTTGAGGTGGGATAATTGCTTGAGACCAGGAGTTTAAGACCAGCCTGGGCAACATAGCAAGATCCTGTTAAAATAAAGAAGGAAGGAAGGAAGGAAGGAAGGAAGGAAGGAAGGAAGGAAGGAAGGAAGGAAGGAAGGAAGGGAGGGAGGAGATAAGGGACAGAGGGAAGAAAGGAAGAGAAGGGGAAAGGAAAGGGGAAGTAAAGAAGGAAGGAAGGAAGGATGGAAGGAAGGAAAAAAAGATTAAAGAAATGAGATGCAAATATCAACAGTGAACAAGAATGCAGGTAAATAAGCAGATAAACAAAATAATGCATCTAAATAAATATTTCACATGTAATACAATAAGTGCAAATTTCTAAAATATTAGGAAACAAATTCATGTAAATAGGAGAGTGTCCTGGGTATTAAATGATTCTAAAGTCTGTGCATAGTTTGGAAAAAGACTATAGATGTTGAATAATGATAGATTTTGCTATGGTGGGAAATATCAAAATAAACATTTAAAGAAAACCACTAAAAAATAGAAATAAAATTTATGTCTGCTAAGTTGGTAGAGGGGAAAAAAGACATGTTTTAAAAGTTGACATAAAAGAAGTTTGTGAAAAGAAGGAAAAAGAATTTAAAAATGTGTATCATATTATATGGTAAAAATAAATAGAACTAGATCAGTAATCACAATAAATGCAAAGAGAAGTATCCAGTTAATGGACAAAGCATCTGAATTTAATTTTTTAAAAATCTGCCTGTATGCTACATTAATGAAGTACATCTAAAAAAGAAAAGAGGAAAAGGAATAGAGAAAGTGTATAGGAAAGATACTATATCAGAGTAAACAGAATTATAGCCAAAAAAAAATCACTATTAAGGATAGAGTAACTAGATAATTATTGAATTAATAATTCACTAGGAAATAAAAATTGACTTCTATGAACTTGATGGCATAGCCTTAAAACACATAAAATAAAAATACAGTGAATTACAAGAAAAAAGCTGACAAATCCATTGTCATAATGGAAGACAGAAATATACCTTTTGCCATAATTGGTAAATCAGGCAGAAATACATTAGACAATCTGATAACCAAATTGTTAATAATAAGGGATGCAGATTACTTCAGTGCATATATGTAATGTTGATAACTGCCCATTCACTCAGGCCCAAATCATTTACTCAGAAGTCAAATTCAAATTGAGATTTTTCTCATTATTTGTGGCAATAAGTTGCTGTTGTTGCTGATGATGTTATTTTGAGCTTGAATTTGTGGTCCAACACACACTATCTTGTGTTAGTTTGTGACTGCATCCAAAACTGACAGTCTGGTCTGGCCTAAATAGAGGTCAATCCAATAAAGGGATTGCTGTCTGGTTCTTACCTGGATATCAACTACATGCTAACTTACCTACTTAAGATACATTCTTACTATATTAATACCATTCACTTAACAGACACATTGGTGGTTGCTCAACTGAACATTTGGGAGGGACTTGTGTCCCTCCCAAATTCCTATGTGGAAGCCCTAATTCCCACTGTGGCAGTATTTGAATATAGGGCCTTTACAGAAGCAATTATGGTTAGATTATTAGTTCAAAAAGTTAGGAGTCTGATCCAATAGGATTAGAGTCCTTATAAGGGGAGAAAGAGAAACTAGAGCTCCCATCTTTCCGTGTGCACAAACAGAAAAGGCAAGTGTGCACACAGCTAGAAGGTGGCCATCTGCAAGCCAGGAAGGGAGCCCCCACCACCAACCAGACCATGCTGGCACCTGATCTTGGGCATCCACCCTCCAGAACTGTGAGAAAATAAATTTCAGTTGTTTTAAGCCACACAGTCCAAGGAATTTTGTTATAGAAGCTCAAGCAGATTAATACAGTAGAGCAAAACAAATAGAGAAAATTAAGGGAAGCAATATAGCCCAAATTTTTGTTTTTTAGAAATATTCTTACGCTGAAAGTATGATGTGACAGGCTCTCCCACTATGATGTAACATGTTATCCTAGCCCGCACTAAACCACTTTTACTCTGACCTTTGTGACCAATTTTGTGAACTGGATTTTTAAAAAATGTAATCCCGGCCAGGTGAGGTGGCTCACACCTGTAATCCCAGCACTTTGGGAGGCTGAGATGGGTGGATCACAAGGTCAGGAGTTCAAGACCATCTTGGCTAACACGGTGAAACCCCATCTCTACTAAAAATACAAAAAATTAGCTGGGCATAGTGGTGGGTGCCTGTAGTCCCAGCTACTCGGGAGGCTGAGGCAGGAGAATGGCGTGAACCCGGGAAGCGGAGCTTGCAGTGAGCCGAGATCCTGCCACAGCACTCCAGCCTGGGAGGCAGAGCGAGACTCCGTCTCAAAAAAAAAAATGTAATCCCACAGTGCCATCATTCCCTAATTCAGGAAACACATATTGCCTGCAGTTATAACTTAAAATATTTCTTCTCCCTGCAAAGGGCTCTTTTCAACTTTTGCAGAATATGCCTTTTTTTCTTGGATTAATTTTAATTCTAGTTCAGTAGTCCACCCTTGTATGAGTTCAATAAATAGTTTTTGATTAAAGAGGAAAATATAAGTCTAGTTGGCATTAAGGGTTTGCTAAAAGGAAAGAGTAGAAATTGCTTGCACATTACATAACTGACTTTCTCTGCGGTAGCACATGCACCTGGACTCTACAATGATACTGGTGACAATACCTGAGATTGTTTAGATATAGTTATATTTGTAGGTGCAGAGTTGTGCAATATAACTGCTGTGTAAGTGGAAGATACGTGCATGAATGCAGGCATAGGAAGATGAAATGATTCTGAAAGGAAGAAAGAAGTGGCAAATTAGATAAGGTACCAATGCTCCCTGGGTAAATGCTGCTCTTTTCTTTCAAGCACCATGCAGTTCAGAAACCTGAGCATAAGATATATATATGGCTGCTCTCTACTCCCCTGTGAACCATGAAGCAGAATTTAAAATTTCCATTAGTCAAATGAAGCTAAGAGCAGCTACCTATGAGAAAAGCAATGGCAAGAAAACAATGTACTACCATAATCACCCACTCTCAAAAGATTATCACAGCAATAACTGAGCTTATAGCTGGTGGTTACCTACCACTATTTGATGCTTAACGGGGAGTTCAAGTGACTCACTAGCATTTCAATTCTTTGATCTATGCAATGTAATAAAAACAGCATTGAAACAGAAAAATACTTTAACATAGCATGATATCTGATACATAGAAAAATTGGTCAAATTTTACATTACAGATCTGGCAAAGGACTAGCTATTATTTAAAAAAAATGTTCACCAAGCCTGAAGTCATAATTTTTGTAAACATGTTTCATAACATATCCCAGGTTATAGAAAACCAATATTGTAGATTCTCTCAGACAAATAAGCTTCTAATGGCCTTTACTTCCTGAAATAATAAACATTCTTTCACTTCCAGTAACAATGGAGCCAATGAGCTGCAAAAATAGAAATGCAACAAGTTTTTCCAACAATTTCCTCCTTGTTTATAATGGCTGACTCCTAATCATTGTTCCTCAAAAATGGTGGTATTAAATATTTCGCTGGTTAGACAGACTTTAACTAAAGTGTATTTATCTTAAAACTAATTATAGACATTACCACATTATGTAAATGTTTTGGAAGAATTTGCACATTTTGAGCCACTACCTGCTGTGTACAAGGTGCAGAATCAGAAGCCAGAAAGGAGTAACATGACTTTTTTAAAAAAGTATCTGCCCTCAAGTATGTTACAGTCTTAAAAAGAAACAATGTTTACTAGGAAAAAAATAAAATGACAGGTTTTACAGACAATAGAAATATCTATTTCTGCCAGTTCTGAAGGATAGTAAGAGGGAAATAAAATGAAACACCTGCATGTCTTGTTAGTTTTCTCGTAATGACATGAGCTTCCACAAATCGGTCTGAATGTAAACTTCAATTAGAATATGCTAACATTGAGTCAATGTAAAATTAACCTCAGAATAAGACAAATCAGAGACTTTACCATTGTCAGCTAAGATCATGATACAAAATTCAGGATTTTATGACCTGTGAGAACAACACTTAAAAGAGAAAGTTATACTTTCTGTAAAAAATATTTCTGTATTTTTCTAGACTATACATTGCATTATCATGAAAAGCAACCAGTAAAGAAATAAAAATTCATGTATTATCTTTAGTCCCTTCTTTATTCTCAGTAAAATGTTTTGGGGCTCGAAACTGAGGATATACTTTAGTAGCGTTCCACGAAATCCTCAGCCAGAGGGGTATCCTTGCTAAAGTGGGACAACTGAATACTGATTAGGAGTTTGAAGAAGCCATGTCTTCCAAGGCAGTGCTTCTCACACCCAAGCGGGTGGTCAGCAGAATGACCAGAGACAGTTTAGGAAACAGATGCTTATGAAAAATGTCTTTATTAATATTTACAGAGAAGAGACTTGCAAATCTATAGTTCTCTGTGTCTCTAAGGTACTTCCCAGTACTAACACTCTTATTTAACTCAGATTTTATGAAACATAAAGGTCTGTGCCATTAGGAAGCCTCAAACTACAAGGATGAGTGACAAAGCCCTGCTCCCAGCCCGCTCGGATAATTCCCAGAAGGAATCAGGACCATTAGGAGATGTATTAGTTTAGCTAACCCTGGCTCTGGCATTTTAAGTATAGGTCCAGTCTCACCAGGTCTTGGAGAGAGTAGAAGACAATCACTTCTTTTGACACATTCCATTCCTATAAAGTTGGATAAGTAGAAATTTGCATTTTCAACGTCCAAATAGCATTTTTTCAGTACAATTTACATAGGAAGTTCAACATATATTATCATTCAATCATCACATCAGTTTTAACCCATGTTGATGTTAGTAAATGAGAAAACACTACACTAGAGAAGCCAAAGCAATCATCCAAACCGCACAGTCAGAAAGTATTGGGGCTGGATGCTGCCACTTGAACTCAAGTGTGTGAGCTTCCATTCCCATGGTCAGCGGCATTTAAGATGGAAGATGTCTAATGAGGAAAACAATGAAGTAGAGTTATGTCAAATGACTCATTGTTGCTTTGCAAATTTGGATCAGAATTCCATGTTCCCAGACTTGAAAAATTTCATTTCCCCTGGAGCCAATTTTAAACAATCCTTATCACTGAAGTAATTGCACTGTGCATGAAGGAAAAAAGTGATGAATACAACCCTTAATCCTGAGTGACCTGAAGCAGAAAACTCAGAGTAGTAGGATAATGGAAAGAAGACTTTAAAGTAAGTTAGAGACTCAGTTTCTAGGCCCAGTTATTCAAACTCATTATATAACCTTGAAAAAGGCATGCAAGTTATTTGGATCTAAGTTTCCACCTCGGTAGAATGGAAGATCCATTACCTAATACAAATGCACATGAAACATTGTCATGCTATCTTTCTCAGGATCGTTACTAACAACTATGTTTTAGGAGAGGATATGGTTAGAAAATCATTAGGTATTATTCTATAAAAGGATTTTATTTTTTTTCCACTCACAAACTACTATTAATATTTAATTTGGTAAATCTTATGGTGGATAGCTTTAAATTACCTGCCCACATGATTGATATCATGTGGGGCACGGTGGCTCACGCCTGTAATCCCAGCAATTTGGGAGGCTGAGGCGGGTGGATCACGAGGTCAGGAGTTTGAGACCAGCCTGACCAACATGGTGAAACCCCGTCTCTACTAAAAATACAAAAATTAGCCAGGCATGGTGGCAGGCACCTGTAATCCTAGCTACTCAGGAGGCTGAAGCAGGAGAATCTCTTGAACCCAGGAGGCGGAGGCTGCAGTGAGCTGAGATGGCACCACTGCACTCTGGCCTAGGTGACAGAGTGAGACTTCATCTCAAAAAAAAAAAAAAAAAAAAAGATTGCTATCAGAAAGAAATCAGTTAACTGAAATTATTTCATTGTTGTTCAGTATTAAGCACAAGTTAACCAACTTCCAAAATTCTTGAAAATTGTACCAAAAATCCACTATCAGTTGAATACACATCTTGTCAAAGAACATCTTAATACTATGTTACTAAGTTATGATTTTATTACTATAAACATTTCCTTTTCTTCATGTCAACAGTACACCTGCATAGCTGTGACAACAAATAAAGATGAAACACCAAACATCGTTTGTGAGTATTTGCAATCTTTATGTCCTGACTGACTTTTGGAATACTTCAGGATTGAATATGAAGAAGCCTTGCGTTAGGATGGGGACTCAGGCTTGAAAGCTGTAGTGCTGGCATTGACTACCCCCACCCCCAACACCATTCCTAGTACCCCCAATCACCCATCCCACTCTCCATCCAAATCGCTATTTGAGATGCTAATTTTAAAAGAGGATATTTTTAAATGCAAAAAAAGCAATAGGTTAAGTTCTATATTTATTCAATAAATATTAATTGGCCATTATGGGCCCTATACTATGCAAATCACTAGTAATAATATGGTAAGCAAGATAGACAAGGTTCTCATCCCACATCACTTCCATTCAATTAAGAGAAGATTGAAAATTGTGTATGACACTAACCTCAAGGATGAAAAGCGCTATGGCAGAAGACAGCTTCTAGAGCAGGGGTCCCCAACCTTTTTGGCAAATTTCGTGCTGGTTTCGTGCACATTTTTCCATGGACCTGGGGAGGGGTGGGGATGGTTCCGGGATGAAACTGTTCCACCTTAGATCATCAGGCATTAGTTAGATTATCATAAGGAGCGTGCAACCTAGATTCCTTAGTTCACAATAGGATTCAGGCTCCTATGAGAATCTAATGCTGCCGCTGATCTGACAGGAGGCAGAGCTCAGACAGTAATGCTCACTCGCCCGCCACACACCTCCTGCTGTGCAGCCCCGCTCCTAACAGGCCATGGGCCTGTACCCATCTGGGGCCTAGGGGTTGGGGACCCCTGTTCCAGTGGACTACAGGAGAGTAATGGGGAGGTCATCAAATGGCTCTGAGGAAAACCCTTTTAAGAGCAACTAAAAGTCATATTTGTACTGCCAAATAATAGTTCATGGCATTATTCAGAATAAATATTTATGACAAATGCTTTTAATGTGACTCTTAGATGCACATCAAAATTTCTCATAGAGGTTTCAAAAAAATATCAAGATCACCAATGCTAGTCCATGAAATTCTGACTCTACAGCTCTGGCTATCTGTTGTTTTATAAAGTTGCATACATATTTATGATGTACATCTCATTTTGAGCACCACTTTCTTAATTTGTCTCTTCATGACTCATTTTTGGAAACTCCTGATTTTTTTGAAATGAATCTCAAAATTAGAGGTGAAAATTAGAAGTTGCCTTGCAAGATAAGAAACATTTCTCTATATCAATAAGTTAATTGGTAAAATTTCTGCTGTTAAAGATTAACAACAGCTGACGAATTTTGTTTTCACTGCTTATTCACATGAAAAAAACCATTCCCTAAAGACTTCCAGAGATGATGTTAAAAATGCTTTTGTAATTCACATTGAAATTTGTAACCATGCATACCCAAATTTATCTTAAATCCAGGCCAGTTGCTTCCTCCGCTTAAATCTTTTGGCATTTGCAAATTTTCTTTGGCTGTAGCATTGTGACTGGACACTTAACATTTCCTCAGCAAATCACAAGCACTACACAGTTCAAACACTTGATCTTTGCTAACAATCAAAGGTTTTATGTTAAACTTGTACATTCAAGCTGTTTAGGATTGATGATATTTATTTATGTGCATGGGGTACCAAGAGGGAGCACCGAAGTGTTTCCTAATTTCGAGGTCAAACGTAACTTCAAATGAATCGTTGGTTGAGGGGTCGTAACAATGAGAAGCAGAGAGGATCTTTAAGAGGTTAGGGATTTTCCTTGGAAAGGTTGTCTTGTGGTTATAAAATTAGAGGGAGAAGAATTAAAATGATTATGCTCTAAAAATGACTTAGTAGAAGTGACAGGGTTGTTTTTAACCTAAATATTTTTTAAGTACCAAATTTGTCACTCTCTAAGTTATATGTTACTAACTGTAAACTCTCTTTATTGCAGCAGTAAAAGAAATGAAGTACTTTTAGCCAATGTTTTTCCATAAATCAGGAAATTTGTATTAAATCCACATTCTATTTGCTTATATGGATGTTCTTTCATTTTGACTGAACTGGTACAGACTACTGAATCACAGCATAAGGTGCTTTGGAGAAGCCCTAAGGCTCAGGAAGTGGGTTTCCCTGAGGGAGAAAGGCCTGGGAAACTGTCGCAAAAAAGAAGAAGCTAAACATGTTTGTTATGCTTGACTTGAGAAAAGGAGAATTCATCTATGATGGATATTTTTAAAGCCACAGTCTCCCACACAATCACTTCTACACTCACCTAATCATAAAATGGTTTTAATGGCTTTGATTTTAAACATTCACCTATTAGGTTTGCAAATCACTATGTAACTGCGCATTAGCTAATGAATGACAGCTAATGATTGACTATAAAATTAGATTGTAAGAAGATAAGTGATATAAATTTTCCATAGAATTCTCATTCTTTTTTATATTTAAAGGGTTATAGTTTTTAAGATAGTTGCTTCTTGTTAATTTTTTTTAACTTACCAATTACCTTATGAAAAGACAGGAAAAGAAAAAAGGAGGGAAATCACAAATCTTTTGATTTT
Organism: Nomascus leucogenys; assembly: GCF_006542625.1. Taxonomy (NCBI): domain Eukaryota; kingdom Metazoa; phylum Chordata; class Mammalia; order Primates; family Hylobatidae; genus Nomascus; species Nomascus leucogenys. The sequence goes on along the minus strand of NC_044396.1, from coordinate 57,586,031 downwards.
TGCTTCTCACTAGCAACTTAGTTAAAAATGTTGATAATGTTCTAAACTGTTGGTGAAATTAAGTTATTTAAATCACAGTGGATTCACTCTTCCTGATCCCTGTCAACATGGGTAAATGAGAGCTAGCTGTAGCTGGATTGAAAATTGAAGACTAACATAATAACTTTTTATCAACCTTAAAACAAAGTGACTCATAATACATTCCCATTGTACATTTTCCCCTGGCATGGGAGTTTCAGATATAAAAACACAGAGGCAAAGAGAGACAGAAACAAAGACTGAAACAGGAAACTAAAAACAAAAATCTTAGATTTTATTTGGGAGCATATCCAGTAGTCAAGAACCTCGCTTAGTCACTTTGTTAATGGACTATCAAGTATATCATCATAATCTAATATAAATCAATTACAACTAAACCACCACAGTAGTGAAACTGCCATATGGCAGGGTAGCCTGTTTAAGGCAGCAGAGCCCTGTAAGTGCTTTGGAACTTTTCCAATCTAAGCTGCAAAACTAAACCATAGAGTCAATGATATTCTCTCCCCACTATTGAAAACTAGTGTGTTTGCACACGTGTATGTTTGTGTGCTATATATTATTTGTATATTTGTGTGTGTATATACCTGTATTTATATATACACACTCACATATAAACACACATTTGCATATGTATGCATAGATAAGAGATGTATTAATACAAAGTACTGTTTCTAAGTCTAAGTGCCTATATTTCTTTTTTTTTTTTTTTTTTTTTTTTTTTGAGACGGAGTCTTTCTCTGTCCCCCAGGCTGGAGTGCAGTGGCGCGATCTCGGCTCACTGCAAGCTCCGCCCCCCGGGTTCACGCCATTCTCCTGCCTCAGCCTCCCAAGTAGCTGGGACTACAGGCGCCCGCCAAGACGCCCGGCTAATTTTTTTTGTATTTTTAGTAGAGACGGGGTTTCACCGTGTTAGCCAGGATGGTCTCGATCTCCTGACCTTGTGATCCGCCCACCTCGGCCTCCCAAAGTGCTGGGATTACAGGCTTGAGCCACCGCGCCCGGCCAAGTGCCTATATTTCTGAAGGCTTTGGAAGTGAGAGAGAAATGCATTTCTTTAATTCTATTCCTCTGTGAGTGTTTCCTCAGGATATAAAAGATTGTTAAAATAGGAATCTTAACTCAATGGCTTTTAAACCCTGCCTTGAGTTCTCTTGAAGTCTTCCGTGGCATAGTTGATTCTTTTCTTTCCTCTCTTAACCCACCAGAATTGAATAGATCTCGAATCACTAAATATTTACTGAGCATCTACTGTGTTTGAGGCACTGCAGTGGGCATTATTATGTAAATAAAGAGGTAGTCAGCTAGTTAGGGAGAGACGGTATAAACATGCAAAATGTTTAAAATAAGATTATAAACATCAATTTACAATGTGAGAGATACAATGTCACAAAATGGCATTTGATTACACAAAGTGGCATTTGATTACTTACTAATGAATTGTATAAACTACTGTTGGCATGAGGTCCCCACAAAAGACAGAAAGATCGTAGAAGATCTTGAGTTGGATCCTAAAAGATGTATTAGGTCAGGCATGTGGTTCAGGCCTATGATCTCAGCTTATGCCTGTAATCCCAGCACCCTGGGAAGCCAAGGCAGGAGGATCACTTAAGGCCAGGAGTTCAAGACCAGCCTGAGCAACATACTGACGCCCCATCTCTACAAAAAATAAAATAAAAAAAAAATCGGATCACTTAAGGCCAGGAGTTCAAGACCAGCCTGAGCAACATACTGACGCCCCATCTCTACAAAAAAATAAAAAAATAAAATCATCCAGGCATGGTGATGTGCGTAGTAGTCCTAGCCACTCAGAAGACTGAGGAGGGAAGGTTACTTGAGCCCAGGGTTCCAGGCTGTAGTGAGCTATGATCTAGCCACTGTATTCCATCTTGAGGGATAGAGTAAGACCTTAAAAAAAAAAAAAAAAAAAAAGGTCTGTTTAGAAGGGAGGGGAAAGACATATTCCAGGTGAATGAAATCAAAGGGATAATAAATACAAAACACAAGGAGTGAGGCCTGGTGCGGTGGCTCACGCCTGTAATCCCAGCACTTTGGGAGGCCAAGGCAGGTGGATCATGAGGTCACGAGATCGAGACCATCTGGCTAACACGGTGAAACCCCATCTCTACTAAAAAATGCAAAAAAAATTAGCCGGGCGTGATGGCGGGCGCCTGTAGTCCCAGCTACTCGGGAGGCTGAGGCAGGAGAATGGCTTGAACCCGGGAGATGGAGTTTGCAATGAGCCGAGTTAACACCACTGCACTCCAGCCTGGGCAACAGAGCGAGACTCTGTCTCAAAATAAAAATAAATAAATAAATAAATAAAAAAAACAACAACAAGAAGAACAAAAAAAACCACATGGAGTGTTCAGAAGTCAGAGGTCAGTGATCTTTTCATATTTAAATTGTTCTCCAGTTGTAGAGACTAAGTTGTGTTACTTATCATAACTAATGATTCAATAACATGCCTTCTGTGATGTTGGTGAAAAATAAAAGGTTTTCTAAGTAAACCATCAGGGATACTTACTTGGATGAAGCAGTGAATTCATAATGTAGTTACTTTAGATTCCCTAGTAGCTTTAATGTTTTAACTTGGTAGCACCATGGAAATAATGAGAGGGATAACTCTGCTTATGCTTAAAACTATATACTAATTATTAGTTTGATTCTTTGAAAGCATATTGATGTACTAAGATCTACTCTTCTATCATAAGCTTTGCCAACTAAAGTGTAAGACCACTAAAGCTCAGTGGCCTCCAGCTTATTTTGCAGGTGTCTATACAGTTCTCAGAGATCATCGTGCATAAAATTTTATGCATTTTATGATTCCGTTTATCTGGGATGATGCTCAAGTAATCCACCGACCACATTTTTTGAAACACTGTGCTAGAAAATTGGGGTCTTGGGTAACAATCCAAATGATTCTGTGAGAAGGTCAAACCCTGGCAGTTTAATCTAAATTATTTTTATGATAAGGACACCATGCAGGTGCACTGGAATTTAGTAAGTGTTCTGATAGAGTTATAATTAAGCAGACCTTATGCTCTAATAAGAACTGAAATTCCTAGCAATAAATGGAGAATAGCTGCTATCAGTAGAGAACTTAAAAAGACATTCTCAACAGGCAAGTTTCTATTTGGATTTGGAGAGGATGTAAAAGGTTCCGCTTGCATACCATCAACCTCCTCCAACTCACCATCCTCAAACCCCAATGTTCTGAGCTGAATCTTTGAGAGAAACATATTAGTGCTTGGTCAGCCACAATCTACATTCTGATGATCAGACTTGACACCAGGTTAATCCTGCCATAAATTAGCTGAGTAAGCTATCCCCTCCTTGTCCAAAAAGTTTTTGCCCAATCTTAAAGTGATAAAGTGGTACCACTTTAGACTGAAAAAAGATTGATTAACTTTCTTGGTGTTCCATGGGATTTTGATTAGACTCCTAAAATAGTGTCAACCATGACAAATTCAAATGAGGTATGTTTCTGCCTCTCTTCCACCCAGACAGTGAGCAACTTAAGCTATGAATGGCATATTTTGTCATCTTTGTGGCCCCAAATATAGTAAGCACTCAATAAATGTATACTAGTCATGTATACAGAAAAATCATCACTGTCCAACTCCATCCTGAAGCTGAGACTGAACGTATGCACAGTTTGCCAAGAAAATTCAGAGATGGAAACAGCCAAACAAGAGAACATCCCTAACGCAGTGTAGGAATCATGAACCGAATGAAGCTGTCAGAGTGAGAAAAGTTAAAGGAATAGTCAGAAACTATTTCTAATGAGACCTGCAGAAAAAAGATTTTCAATATGTAATAAGCAATCAAACAAAAGCCAGACCTCATGGAGTAGGAGTAATGAACATTTTTTTTGAAATGTGAGCCATTATTTTATGTGAAATGTTAATAGTAATGAGAAATTTAAAATAATTTTGAATTTAGTAATTTTTAAGAGGAAACAATGTAAAATATCTAAAAATTTAAAATTAAGAATAGGGAACATAAATAATTAACTAATATCATCAATGAAAGATACAATAAAAACCCTCTCTTTCTATTTTTTTTTTAGATGGAGTCTTGCTCTTTCACCCAGGCTGGAGTGCAGTGGCACAATCTTGGCTCACTGCAACCTCCACCTCCTGGGTTCAAATTATCCTCTTGCCTCAGCCTTCCAAATACCTGGGACTACAGGCATGTGCCACCACTCCTGGATAAGTTTTGTATTTTAAATAGAGACAAGGTTTCACTATGTTGGCCAGGCTGATCTGAAACTTCTGACCTCAGGTGATCTGCCCACCTAGGCCTCCCAAAGTGCCCAATAAAAACTCTTTACATTTATTATTTGTAGTTAAGTAAACACAGAAACACAAGCTACCACTTCCATGTTGTTTACTATCCCCAGGTACCATCCTCTGTGATTCACAAGTATGAAGATATCTCATATTCTTAGTAACCCTATAAGGTAGACATCGTTTTGGTCCATTTTGTTGATGAAAATACTGAGGCACAACAAAATTAACTTACTTTTCAAAGGTCATCTAGCTAAACAGCAGGAGTCAAGATGTGAAATAAGTCGGGTGTCCTGGCTCCTGACTCTGTTATTAAGCCCTGTGCTATCTATCTCTCTCAAAAAATAAATTTAAAAGAAGAAGGAAGAAGAAAAACAGGAGGTAGAGGGGGAAGAGGCAGAGAAAGAAGAGTAGAGAGGAAAAGAAAACAAGTTATTTTTGAAAGTTCTTTAATATATTGTTTATTGAAAATAGTCACAGTATTTGACATAGCTTTTACACTCATGGCAGGTAGCATGGTGCCTTACATGTCATTATCATAACAATGGCTAATATTTTAAGTACTTATTGGGTAGTAAAATGGGAATATTTATAATAACAATAATAATGTTAGCTAAAAGTTTTTGGGCATTAATTCTGTGCCAGGCACTTTGTTATGCCCTTTATATGAATGAGTTCATTCAACCCTCTGATGAGCTATGTGGCTTTGTGATATTGAGCAAATTGTGAAAATATGTAACCCATGCACAAAACATGAGCTTAATAACAGAATCCCATCATAGTGTTCTATGAGACTAAATGAGTTAACACAGGTAAAATGTTTAAAACTTACTGGAATGTGGTAAACTCACAACACACTTTAGCATTTAATACTGATAGAATTACTATTATTCTTGTTTTACTCATAAGGAAACTGAGGCACATAAAGATTGAGGGACTTGCTCAAAGTCTCAGAGCTAGAAGGGGATGAAACCAGTATTTGAGGCTAGTCAGTCTGGCCCTCCACACTGTCAGTGCTCAAGAAATACTGTGTGAATGCATGCATGCATGAATGAGTACACCAGCTGGAGAGCAATGGGCAGGTAGAGAAGAAACTGGCTTGGAAGAAATTAAAGAAAGAAGAAAAATGGAAGACGCAGTCATAAAAAGGAGTAGGAGATTGAGAGATAGAAAGGGGAAAAATAAGAGAGAGTAAAGAGATGTAAAACAGAAGAGATCATTACAGGAAATCCTCACGTAATAGTGAAGCCATCTTCTTTTAATCACGAGCAGCAATTAATTTAAGAGTGAGCACTCTGAAATATTGGAGATCATACTGAGAAAATTAAAAGCAACATTAAAGCAGATTCACCTTGAAGTTGGCAAAACTTATTATATAAGTGGGCAAAGATAATAGGAAAAAATTCTGGTGACATGGCTCCATGATCAAAGTGGTTGCAATACCTCTAAGCTACAATGTTTCTAGATTTGTGTGCTCTGGAGAGCTCTCTGGGCTGCCCCATCACTTTTCCCCCTATGGGACAAGTGAGAATTTGAATTTAGAAACGTCTTCAAGAAAGAATCTCTCACATAAAAAATAACTGCTTTGTATTCAGCAGAGTAGTTGAAAATAAAGCAGAGAGGAAAGAGGATTAATGATTCAAAGACCGGAGAGTTTTAGAACAACTATTGTGGAGATTTCTATACGAGGTTATTGGGGAATAAATACAATAACTAGTAATAACTTAAATTTGCAACAATGCCAACAAAAAGGAGTATGATTTTCTCAGGGCCTTAGATTGTTGAGAGGATTGCCTGAGATTCTGCTTAGCGTCTGGCACAGTGCCGCATATACATAATAAATGCTCACTTAATACATTTAAGCTATTATTTTTCCTGGTGATTTAGGCACAGGGCATAAAGACTATCTACTCCCCATCTCACAGTAAAGAAACGATAAGCCAGATCACACAGAGGTCAAGGCCATGGGAGGTGCTAACAGGAGTAATGTTGAAATGGGAGGTTATGGAGCTGAGACTGAGTAATACTGAAAATGAAGCCAGGAGCTGCGTAGAGTCCTCATTGAGGTTGCAAAGTAACACACAGCCAGTTATGCATACAGAAGGGAGTGTCTAGGTATGTAAGGATTCTGAGTGATGGACAGGGATAAAGTGTGGCTGTAAAAGAGGGTTGATACATACGAAGGAGGACATTGTTCCCTGATCAGAAGTGGCCATGAGGTTACAGGGGTAATGGCCACAAGTGCAATTTGGGAGCAGAGAAAGAGGAACTCTAGGAGCAAAGACAGAAAATGGCAGGCAAGTGTCAAGTACCCCTGGGAAGAGTCCTGAGGGAGACACAAGATTAGCAAGTGACAATGGAGAAAAATGTACTTGGTTGAATGCTAAAAAGAATGGTATATCCAGGAGGCCTGGACACCGAGGAAGTAAGGATGATTTGTTTAACAAAGATGATAAAGTGGGAGCTATGAGGAGTGATAAGAGAGGCCAACTAAGAACAATGAGATAGGGGACATGAGTGATAGTGGAGACAGAGTGGTGTTGAGAAAATGAGGGGTTCTCTCTTTAGAATATTTCAGAGTAGTAATAAAGTCAGAAAAGTTTGAAACTCTTGAGGGTGAGCGGATTTTTGCCAAATCCTCCTTTCCCTTCCAATGAACCCCAAATCACTGTCTTTTTTATGCATACAGATTTTAATTACGGCCAGGGTAAAGAGACTTGGAGACTAGGGGTAGCATATTTTAATGCATAGGAACACTCATTTTTATTATGTTGTATATATACGTGTGTGTGTATGTGTTTGTGTATCTAATCACTTTTTATTTTCTTCAAAGACTCAGCCTACTACTTTTATGTTCATTAAAATAACCACTGTTTAAAAGTGCTTTGATATATTTAATGGTGACATGGTAACTACCTGAATTTTAAACAGCATTTCATAGTAAAGTGCAGGCTCTCTGAGGTCAGAGATCACACCTGTCCTACTGACCACAGTATCTCAGGGCCTAGCAGAATTCCTGTTTTATAGAAGCAACTCAGTAAAGATTTCCTAACTCGCTGGGCTTAACATTTTTTAAAAGCCAGTTATTTCTAGTAGTCGTGACTAGGATAACAAAAGCAATAACTGAGCACCTCTGTGTGCTGGGTATAAGTATCTTGTGTGTCCTTTTATTTAAGACCTACTTTAAGCACAGCAGTAGATATTATCATCCCCATTTGCTTATGGGAAAGCTGAGGATCAGAGACATAAAGTACTTGGACAAAATCACTCTCATTTTACGATTCCTAAATTTCACTTTAGTAAAAATAAGTTGTATTAGAATAAATATATTTAGGAATTGTGGGGCTCAAGGTCAGAGTTCTGACACAAACTTCACCATCACCTGTCTTCAATGTTAAGAAATGAGGGGCAGTGCTCACAAGAATCCTCCATCTACCCATTCTTGCAGCGTGGTTGGGAAGAAATACATACGATATTTCTCTTGACCTTGTTTAATGCTCACAAGAGATACAGGAGGTAGGCATCATTTCCATGAGGAAATTAAAACTTAGGGCGATTAGGCAAAATACCCACAGTCACTCAGCTCATAAGTAATCAAATGTTGAAACAGGATTTGAAACTAGTTTTATCTGAATAGAAATTTTAGGCTTTTTCCACCCTATTATAATATCAGAATTTTTGTTTGGTCCTGAACTCATCAATAGCCATGAGATGCCTGTATCCTTGAACAAAAAACTTCCTCAAAATTAAAAAAAAAAGTAAGGCAATTTTAGAAAATCATTTCACCTGGTATTTACTCTCAAGTATGTACCACTACGTGGGGTAGAATCATATTACTTTAAACAAACAAACAAAACAATTAAACTTTCAACCTAAATTAACATTTCTGGACAGGCGACTTGGCAGTTAATGTACCCCCTCTGTATTGTTAAACCTCTGTGGTATAGAAGGACCTATGGGAATAACAACGAAAAATATATTTTGTGAACATGTAAATTAAAAGGCACAATAAAGTGAAAATAACCAAATTATTCAGTTGCTAAATATATAAGACCAGCTTTAGAATATCACTAACATCCCAAATTTTAAAATGTCAGAAACTTTAAAAATTGACTAATAATTAGCTGTTAGCTTATAGAAATTAATTTATAGCAAGTTTTAATTGTTGTTTTAAACTGTTTTAAAAATATTCAACACGTGCATTAAAATAGTTTAATCCTATAATTTCTTAGCATTTTTTCCAGTACCACATAAATACGATTTTAAAATGTTTTACAGATGAGAAATGATGTTTTCCAAGGATGAGAAAAGATGTTAAGAGCTAATACATCTATCCCCCTATAAAAACAAAAATTAATTTGGCAAAGGAAATGCATTCATATTAAAATATTAAAAATTAAATGCAATGTCATAAAACCTTTACCTAAGAAAAGTCACGAAGTTAAACCACTCATCACAAGATTTAATGAGGCATTGTCTTTAATATCAGCTATTCCCTACAACAGAATGAGACAAATAGCAGAAAATCTTCACTTTTAAAATGCTCTCACTTGAATGTTTAGGCAAATGCATTTGAATTAAGAAAAACTTTGTTAAATTCATTCTGATACAAAAATTCAAATTTTGTCTATCCAAATTTTCCCTTAATAAGTTGTCATCAACTGCTTAAGAAATGTGTGTTTATTATAAAATACTTGGATCAATAGTTTGTCTCCTAAAATAAAGGTTTTTAAAATTCAGATGAGGTGGCTAGCTAATCCTATACATCTTAAATCTTAGAACTACCTTGTATAAGAAATACCAGGCACCTTACTGAAATAGCAGCTTTAATTCTCTCCAAGTAAAATTCCAGCCACAATATCAGGAATATCACAAAAATATTGCAAATAGTTGGCTTTTCAGTTTTATAATTCAAATCATTATGTTACTATGTAGCTCAACTATATCTATCAACTATAGTTTTAATGAATAATATAAAATCTACAAGTATAATTTCTATAAATCTAAACTTAGTATTTGTTGGCTTTGTGTTTTTTGTGTGATTTAAAATAATAAACAATTTCATTTTTATAATAAATAAAAGACGCTTGTATAAATTGTAAAAATTATACAACCCTCTGTCCTTTATCATATATATAGACAGATAGTTATGGACATAGATATCAATATGGTTTTATATTCAATTTGTCCAAAACACTTGTGGTTGGGGTTAATTTAAATGGCTGTCTCATTTTAGAATTAGTTTCAATTGTTTTATAATTCTGTATTTTTTAACGTCTTAGAGGCATTACAAAATCAAACAAGCCCACAGACATGAATGTATTCTCGTGTTTTTCCTTTATATTCAAGATATTTTTTGCTCCTTCTGCAGATAAATGTATCTTCCACAATTTTTCTTCCAGTTTTCCTTACCTACAGTCATTATCACTCTGGTATACTCAGTGAAAGTGAAATTTTCCTCAAAGGGCAAAATCAAGAATAATAAAAATCAATTATAGAATTTCCCATTGACAGCTATGATATAGGTTGAGTGAATATCTTTTCTATACCCTCCAAAAGAAAGGGTAGACTTTTTTTTTTTTTTTTTTTTTTTAGCATTTTCAAACAAATTACAAATAGCTAAAAAGTCCGTTTTAAGATCGAGAGCTGCAGAAGAAGAAATTCCCTAACAGGCTGCCTCCTCCATTTTTCATTCCCTAGAATTGGTGCTTTCAGTACAGTTGGAACTTCTACAGATCACAGACATTGTTTGCCCAGGCTGACCAATCTTTGAGGCAGGTTTTTTTTTCCCTTCAAGATACTTCATGTTAACAGCTTGAGGGCGTTCAATCAGCACTGCTTTGATCTCGGCTGGAACTATAATTATTTAACATTGTTACATGGATTTCTATAATCCACCCCACCATTAAATCCCTTTTACACCCTCATCTTCTGAGGCCTAATCTGCATCCATACACTTAGTTTGTCTTCTCCGCTGGTCTCATCAGGAGCCTGCATTCTCCCACATCCTGACTGATGGTTTTCTCTCTCTTTTTTCCCCTCTAATGAAATCATTTTCTTACAAATTGAAAACTGCAAAAAATGTCTTATGCATTTGCTCTATTTTTAAGAGCTCCCTATTGAATAGCAGTACCATCCACCATTCTTTGCAAACTTTTTCCCCCAATTCTATAAAATTCATTTATTCAGCAGAGGTTTTATTAAAATAATGATAAGCATATATTTGATTTTTAAAGAGAATTTCTGTGAAAGCATATAAAATAGAAAGCATCAAATGTGGTTTTTTTGAAAACACAGGAGGAAAGATGTGGTAACATTTTGCACTTTCTTATTTCTTCTTCAGAAAGTGAACTGAGCTGTTCTGGATGGGCCATAAAACTGGAAGGTATAAAGCCAATTGAAAATAGAGATCTTATGGGAACAATTCTGCAAGAATGTCTGAAGAGGTCTGTGGAAGGCAAGTCCCAAGGAGAAAAGGAAAGAGAGATAAGAAGGCTGTTCTGCAAAACTGTGAGGCCCTCAGAAAAACAAAGGGAACAGAGAAGACAGCCTAGCGGGGAGGCGGGGATTTTGTACTTTCTTAATTCTGGCATGTGTATTCCTCACAAAATTCATGGCTATCAGCTCATTCAAGAGTTCACTTACAATATGTTGGTTGGGCTAGATTCTTCAAGCATTTAAGTGTAGACGCTAAGAAGTAAATGCAGATTTCTCAATTTGAAAAGGATGGCAATAGAATATGCAGTCATCTGTGGAAGAGATAAGATTATCTTCCTTTTTGGAAAAAAAAATGTAACAGCCTTAGAAGATAGAAAATTTCCATCACATTCTCTCATTAAGAAGCAACCCAAGGCCACCTGGATGAATGAGAGATTTTTCATTTCACCCACACATGAAGAACCCTAAAATCATGAGATTTTGCAGTTAGCTATTTATTTATTTGCTAGTTTGTTTGTTTCGAGATAAATGAATAAATATGTTGTCCTGAGTTAATCGGAGCTCCTCTTCTTCAATTGCAAGTTTTTAATCCAACATTGCTATTATTGTAATACTGCTAATAACCAATCATTAAAAGTGATCATCCTTTCTTTCCTTCAAAGAGCATATAACACAAAAGTTATATATATATATACACACACACTATAGAAAACTATATAATGTGTTTTTATAAACTATATATACACACACAAATATATATAGCTTATAAAAACTCTATATATGTATATATGTGTTTATATATACACATATATAGTTTTAAATATAGAGAGATGGTTTATATACATATATAAAGCTACCTATAATATCGATCAATTAATAAATGAATATAAGGGCAGACTTGCAAACACTGGCTGCAAGGAAGCTTAAAATTATATTTTCAGCCCATTTTAAGCAACTATCTTGGACTCCATGGTTTAGTTAGCCGTGCAACTATATTATTCTTGTCTCTGCCATTTTCCTATCTATGTTTTCTTTCATCTGCTTTAATAATTTATTCCATCATTTTATATTTTATGTTTTTTATTATTTACTCAAATCCACCGCAGAATGAAGCTGAGCATAAGGAGCACCTGCCTAAATTATATTTTTCAATCTGAAATATTTTAGCACTTCAACTTGAACTGAAGCTAGTATCACTTTAATCAACAACGTTGAATCGAATAAACAACTTATTTTTTGAACAACATAGATACAAACTGATTCGCTATTTCTTTGGCCATTCAGAAGTTAAAGAAATATAATGGGGAAGAAGACACAAGGTTGAAGCAAAATTTTAGACAAAAAAAATCTGTATACAAAATAAGGGTCATGACGATGCTGATGATGATGTCATGGTTATATTGCTTACACAATACTTAGTGTCAGGCACTCTTATCATTAATTCACTTATATAATATAAAGCCCTATGAAGCATGTATATAGCACTCCCATTGTAGAGACAGAAAGTTGACAGGCAGAAATATTAAGTAATTTGTGCAAATTTACTGAGCAGGGGAATGGAGCAGCAGAATGTGAAGGCAATTTTCATCTGAGATTCTGTCTCCCATTACCTTTACCTTCCTTCCCTGGAATTTGACTTGTGACCTTAGTCTCTCCCTCATCCAGCCTTCTTCCCACACGAAACTTCGCAGAGGGAAGCAGTAAGGTCAGGCCTGACTTTGTCCTCTGTTAGCAATGAAACCAGGTAAACCATTTAACGGTTCTAAGACTTAACATCCTTAGCTATAAAATAGGGATTACATATTGGGATTGGAGCCAAGGTGCTCTGCAGCCTGGAGCACCAGTGACTGGAGCCAGGGTGCTTGATGAATGGTGGAGGTTACTAAGATTATTATGTGCTTTCCAGGATGAAGACACATAAATGATGAACTAAACACAGAAACCAAAAGGTTGTGCATTGGAAAGGAAACAATTCTCAAAATTTTATTAAAATATAAATTAAACTTAATAAACAGGTTTAAAGAAAAATAAATCATATTGTTCCTTGCTTATATTTTAGGGAAGAAGAAAGAACTCCAGTTAGGTAGGGGAATCTCAAAATATGGTAGCAAATAATAAGTGCGACAATCAAGAAGAGCTCATTGTATGAAAAACAGATAATGGAATGGTGACACACACACAATCTCTGGAGACCAGGCTGCTTAATTTTGATTCCAGGATTATCTGCTGTGTGACTTTAGGCAAGTTCCTTAACATTCCTATACCTCAGTTTCCTGATTGGTCAAGATGAAAATAGCACCCCTAAAGTTATTATGGGGAAATCAATGAGAATTTGTTCGCTCTTATATCTCTCATGCCTATAACAGTAACCGGCACACAGTAAACTCTTAATACATAGTAGATACCAGAGATGGGAATGAAAAAGAGAATGCTAGAAAGATCACAGAAGAGGAAGCGTTTCCAAAAAGTAGAATTTTACAACCTCAACACTAATCCTAGATAGTTGTTTTATCATTTCAAAAGAATAACACTCTGAAAAATAAATGCTTTAGGACCTCTGATTTACTAAGTTTACCTTTAAGCCCTTTTATTTGAATGATTTAGAATTTCTGAAAATGACTATCACTGAGCCTAACCGGAAGACACATCCTGAATCCTACAGATTTAATAGTAAAAGCCCAAAGGAAATCAGGAGAATTATTAATTTCAGGTAATTTTAAACCATGGTTGAAATATTTCATGCATTTTTATAACAGTTAAATATAATGCCATCTTCATTTTACTGTATTTGAATATCTGGCGTTTCAAGTTATTTTATTTTACCATGCTTACTTTAAGAGTAAGGAATGAGTCAAATCCAGAGAACTGAATTGACTAACAATCTCTTGTTTTAATTTTAAAATCTGCTAAAATATTCCACTATATATTAATCATGAATTATTGACATGAAATAGTAGCCTTAAGCTACATGAGTTCCTAAAATAATTTATTTCCATTTTCTAGGCCGTGAAGCTATTTTATAAGAAATTAATTTTGCCACATAATGGTAATTATGATTTTTTTATAAATGAATAATTTGAGCTTTTCAAAAATGTCTACTTGTTCTTGATAATCAAAATTTTTTTCTATTATCCACACCAATATGTCAAAGATATCAAAAAAGTGCATTATATGTAGTTGAGTGCTTTTTAAAATCTCATATTTAAAATTTAATATCAAATATAAAATAATTGTTACATTTAATAAGTTAAAATAGTTAAAGTATTTTTTCACAATGCATGGAGCATTTTTTTTTTCTTTTCAGCATAATAAGTGGTTCATTTTGTATGTATAACCATAAGAAAACTCTTGCTTTTACTTGCTTTATACTGCTCAAAGCAAGGTAAAAGTACTTCCTCCTTCACTTGCAACGCATTCTCATACTGAACACAAATACTTATCAATGATGTTGACACCTTTCATTTTACCCAAATTTCTTAAAAGCCTATTGCCTGAGTGTCTAATGCAAGCCCTCAACTCACTCCTAACCCCATTTCACCCTCCATATGATGCCAGGTGGGCCACGCTCCCCGTGCCTGCGATGCTGGAATACCTTTTCCTCTCCTCTCACTTTCTACCTGTTGGATGTTTCCATGATTATTAAGGCAAGTGGCCTTAACTGGCCTTTCAGAGCAAAAGAGATGCCTCCTTCTCTGGGTTTCCTGTGTGTTCTTCCCTCATTTGTCAGCTTTGGGTAAACTTCCCCAATTTTGCCTCAGGAAAAGCCTCTTCCTTTTGAGACCTTCTTTATTCTCCCTAAATTCTCCAGGATTTGGAAGAGCCAGTAGATCCGTTAGGCCACTGGAGTCCCAGCTTTGCTTGCTATGTTTTGGTGTCACTATTGAAAACCTTTCCTGCACAAGAAAATTGATTTGCCTTCTCCACTGAAGTGATACCCCAACAGCTTCTGCTCCTATACAACCTTAGGCTGCAGGGTTCCACTCACTTAATCAACACTCACATCTCAGCTTAGTCATCCTTTCCCAGAGCAGGACCCCAGGGAATGCCATCTGGTCCCAGAGGGTTCTAGATTTAGGAAAAAGGGGTGAGGGAAGCAGCCCTCTCTCTTAAACCCAAAGGCCCTAGTGTTGAGTCCTGGCTTTATCTGCCTTCCAGAAATCTTCCCTTGGTGTCTTTTTCCTGACAGCAGACTTTGGTTACAGCCACCGTATCCACTCCACTATGGACTGAACTCTGTTCCCCTAAAACTCAAATGTTGAGGCCCTAATCCCCAATGTGACTCTCTTTGAAGGTATAGCCTTTAAGGAGGTAATTGTGGTTAAATGAGATCATAAGGAGAGGACTCTAAGCCAGTAGGAATGCTATCCATGTAAGAGGAGGAACACACACCAGGAGTCCTCACACACACAGAAAATGTGAGGCAAGGACGCAGCAAGAAGACAACCATCTGGAAGCTAGGAAGAGAGGCCTCACTAGAAACCAAGCCTGCCGATACCTTGATTTTGGACTTCCAGCCTCCAAAACCATGAAGAAAAAAATTGTTGTTGTTTAATCCACCCAGTCTGTGGTATTACGTTATGGGAGCCTGAGCAGGCCAATACATACCCCAAATTGGGGGGAAATTAGTGGAGTTTGGTTGATCACCACAGAGACACCACAGATTGGCATATCACAAAGAGACTGATATGCCAATCAGTCTCTTACCTCCTTCCAGGGTTCGGAGATTTCCTAGACGGGGAGTATTTATCACAAAGTGACAAAGCACCCTCCCCCGCCACCACACACACACCCAGTTTGGAAGGTTCTGGTTCCTATTTGCCTTGTATTTGCATAATTAAAAAGAATTACTCAGCCGGGGCAACATGGTGAGACCCCATCTCCACAAAAATAAAAACAAAACAAAACAAAACAAAAAACTAGCTGGGCATGATTGTGTACACCTGTGGTCCCAGCTACCTGGGAGGCTGAGGTGGGAGAATAGTTAGCTGTGGTTGCACCACTGCACTATAGCCTGAGTGAAGGAGTGAGATCCTGTCTCAGAGAAAGAAAAAAAGAAGGGCCATTCAAGTGACTTCTTTAATAATAAGAAAACATTTGTAGAATATTTGTCATGCCCAGTTATAGCATTAAAATTGGTGAGAATAATTTCTTTAAAGTTTTTTTCCTTTATCACCCTATTAAGAAACTGTTGCTTTAATCATATTACTATAATTATTGTTTAATGGCAAGGGGATCCGATGTCCCCCTTATTCAACTTACAGAGTAAAAAAAAAAAATGTTCTCTACTAAGGAATATGATAATGTTCTGGAAAACATCTAATTAAAAAAATAGAACTGAAAGACCAAAGACTCTGAAGATGGAAAATGCTTTCTTCTCTTTTTTCTTTTGGCTTGCTTTTCTTTTAATTGCTTTTATAGAGAAAATATAACTAAAAGTAATGTCAAATGAAATAATGCATTGCTTATTAAAAATACATACTGAAAATATGCACTGTCAATTTCAGATACTCGATCATTTTTATATTATTTGGCATACAGCCTACTTAATTCTGTAAGTGGCAACGTGTCTCCAACCCTGATAGAATATATTTGTCTATTTGTTGTTTTCATTTTATATTATTAATACAATGTTCAAAAATGTAACAATCTTCATTGATTAATATGGAAAATGTAATGGGGGAAAACAATTTTTTTTTTTAAATTTCATTCCATTGGTAAGGTTGTGACTGTCTTTACACGGAGTGTAACATTCATTTCAACTGATTCTCTGCCATGAAAACAAAAAGGAATCTTTGATTCTTTGTGTATTCACCCAAAGATAAAGGTATGTTTAAGATGAAATATGCTCTTTTCTTTGCTTCTTTGTATGTGACCTTGTATTAAATTTTTAAAAATTTGAAAACATGCAACATTTTGCAATTTTCTTTTAACTATACCTTATATACGGCCCATGGGAATTTTGTCAAAAAGACTCTGCCGTAGGCAAGAAGTTCAGAGGACATCCCTTGAGGCTTCCTTTCTTATTCCCTTCAAACTCTCCAAAAACCTCTAAGAGCCAAGAGCCAAGTCAGCCTTACTTCCGAACACCAGGCAAGAACAGTAAGGCCACCAGAGTCCCCGGTTAGATTTCTTCGCTAATCTTTTACCAAACCCTTATATTGTTGCCTTCATATAGTTGGTAGATGTAACACATCTTCAATAGGCAGCCTCGTGTCTAAATCTGGAGTCCCTTCTCTGCCTGCAGGAAACTGTATTTTCCCTTGTCTTTCAGAGAGTCTGTCCTTTCCTCAGGTATGAGAGTGACAGGAAAGACAGTGCCTTCCAGGTAGCAGGTCTAGCTGGGAAGTGAAGGCTTCTCTGCAGGCAAAATGAAAGCATGTTTACCACACATGCTATGGAATTAGACTTGGAAAAACAAACAAACAAAAACCATTTTCTATCTATGAGTAACAACTTAAAGTGGGTCCAATGTGAATTTATCATTCCCTTGGGATTGCTTGACGAGATCATTATTTCCTGTGTTACCTCATCAGCATCACGTCTTACCACCAGCATCACACTGCACACTGTGAATGCCTCCATCACTGTACCCGCAGCCATGTGTTTTAATTATCTCAACATTTGTCTATCTTCTCTTTTGTACTCTGAGCTTTTTAAGGTAGACTAAGTCATCACTTGATTCTTGGAGCCTACTGCATAGTTCTTCTTCAATAAATATTTGAACTAATTAAATTAATTAATTCAATGTAGGTCTACGAAGGTGCAGGGGAAGAAGTACAGAATCTAGAAAGCATAGGTAAGTTATATTTATGAATGAATAAGTTGCAAGCTCCAAGTATCAATCTTAGAAACAAGTGCATGAGTTTATTATAAAGACAAAGATATAATAATGCCTAAGGTCTAAATGTGCTATTGAGGTTAAAACAACAACCAAAATACAGTAACAACATACTGGCTGTTATCTGTTTGGCTACTGAAAAAGAAAGCATACCTCTAACATATCAAATGCATAGTACAAACGTATATTATATAATTTATTGTTAGCAAATGTAACATATCAAGCACATTAAAAGTGATAAACCTCACAAAAATCATAAGCTATTTGATAAGCCAAAGTTATTGACAGACAAAGGTTGAAATGATGAAATTTAAAAGAAATAATATGGCCAGGCGCAGTGGCTCACGTGTGTAATCCCAGCACTTTGGGAGGCCGAGGCTGGTGGATCACTGTCCTGGCTAACACAGTGAAACCCCATCTCCGATAAAAATACAAAAAAGTAGCCAGGCACGGTGGTACGAGCCTGTAGTCCCAGCTATTTGGGAGGCTGAGGCAGGAGAATCGCTTGAACCCAGGAGGCAGAGGTTGCAGCGAGCCGAGCACTCCAGCCTGGGCAACAGAGCAAGACTCCGTCTCAAAACAAACAAACAAAAAAAGAAATAATACTATGGAAAACCTGAAGATATTGTAGGGGCAGAAAACAAAAACTAAAACAATTTAATAAAGTGAATGCATAATAGATTCAGAGTAGTTTAACACAGGAATACGAATTTCTCTGGAAGCACACCCCTAAATTCAGAAGTTTGGAAAATTCTTAGGCAAAAATAAGAGGTAAATGATAATGAATAATTTTAATCAATTACCAGAGAGTTTTAAAGAAGTCTAAGTACTTTATATATTGATTCAATTTACCAAGAAAATGTATTTTACATATTTATTTGACAATAAATATTTTACATGTTTATTTATCAACAATGGTTGTTTACTACAGCTGATTCCATGTGCTTGTTTTTCCCTCCCATTTGAACCTACCACAGTCTGGTTTCTGCCACCAGAGCTCCATGAAATAGTTCTAGTTAAAATCACTAATATCTGGATGTCACTAAATTTAAGGAAATTCTTAAATCTCCATCTTGGCCTCTCAGCACCACTTAAGCCAGGCATAGCCCCTTCCTTCTTTAAAACATAACAAAACAAAAAAACCATTTTCCTGGTTTTCCCCATCTTCTCTGGCCATTGCTTATCAGTCTTCTTCGATGACTCTTCTTCCTCTAGCCTTCCCCTAAAGATAGGGAATTTCTGTCTCCTATCTCTAGGGGATAGAGGTTTGTTTTGCAGCCCTCTGGTTTATATTTCTATACTAGGCAATTACATCTTCTCCCAAGAATTCCACTGCCATGAGTACTTTGCTAACTCTCCAATTTCTATCTCTATCCCAGACCTTTCTTCCAAGCTCCTGGCTATATTACCAATGTTCTACTCAACAGCTCCATTTGGATATCTCAAGTAAATAAAAAATGTGCCATATTAAAAATCCAACTCATCATCTTACTCCATGAACATGCCTTTCCTTTAGTCTTTCTTACCACAGTAAATGGTGTCAAAATATTCTACATTGAGAAAGCCACATATAATGACACTAACAAATATATAAAGTGCTCTCTACAAGCCACTGTGACGTCTTGATAAGGCCAGTGAATTTTTATTTCCTTCTGTCCACTCTCTACATAGTCATCAGAGTCGTTTCTTTTTTTATTTTTAATGCAAACATGAGCATGTGACTTCTCTGCATTATATGTCTTCAGATTGGCTTTGAGTTTAAATCCAATAATAGTATTACAGACTACAAGGCACTGAAGAATGTGAACCCTGCTTCATCTTATACCACTCTCTTGGGTGGCGCTCTTAGCTCCAATCACAATGGCCTTGAATTCACCTTCCTTCTCATGACAAGGGTTTTGAAAATGCTGCATATTCTGCCCAGGTTACTCTAATTCCAGTTTTTGCTCAAGCCCCCTTCCCACGTTCTGTCCAACTAATAATACCTTTTTCTCTTTCAGATTTTAATTTAAAGAAATACTTTACACCCCTTTTACCTAGATTGAGGTCTTTAAATACCAATTGAGTATCTCTTATCTGAAATGCTTGGAACTAGAAATATTTTGGATTTTAGATTTTTTAAAAATTTTTGGAATATTTGCGTTACTTGTTGAGCATCCCAAATCAGAAAATCAAAATTCTAAAATGCTCCAGTGAGCATTTCCTTTGAATACCATGTCAGCACTCAGCATTCTGGATTTTGAATTTTCAGATTTGAGATGCTTATCTTGCACCAAATCTCAGGAACAGTATCCCATGATCCTTGGAGAAACAGCTCACCCCAGGTTTAGAACAGAAAACTAACAAGTGAACCTCTGACATTTTATCATGCTAGGAGTAAATAGGCTATCAAAATCTATTATGTTCACGTCAGAAGGTCTCAGAAACCACCCTGAGGTCTTAGTCACTTTTGGAGGGTGAAGGCACCAATTCACTATTCCAAAAATTTGTAAATAATGAGAACGATGTATTTATCCTCCCCTTTCTTTATGAACAGTATTTAGGGATAATCAAATAGTGGACGAAGGGAAGATTTTCATAAGATAATAATTTTAGCTAATAAATTCAGACAAAAAATGACAAAATGTGAAAACCAGCATTTTGCAAATCCTACAGATATAATGAATCCCGGCAATAATTATTAGGGAAAAGTTGATCAGAAACTTCACAAACATCAGATCAGGCTGAAAACACCTAAATCACCTGATACACAGTACTATCATTATAAGTGTAAGTGTAGTGATAGTACATGTGAGCATTCCCACCACATAGTACATCACACACTTGTACTGATAGTGCACACTGGAGCATCCAGTGGGGCATCCAGTCTTTATGTGTCTGCTGATATAAAGCAGTAAGAAGGCCGGGCGCGGTGGCTCACGCTTGTAATCCCAGCACTTTGGGAGCCCGAGGTGGGCGGATCACGAGGTCAGGAGATTGAGACCACGGTGAAACCCCATCTCTACTAAAAATACAAAAAATTAGCCGGGCGTGGTTGCGGGCGCCTGTAGTCCCAGCTACTCGGAGAGGCTGAGGCAGGAGAATGGCGTGAACCCGGGAGGCGGAGCTTGCAGTGAGCCGAGATCGCACCACTGCACTCCAGCCTGGGTGACAGAGCAAGACTCCGTCTCAAAAAAATAAAATAAAATAAAGCAGTAAGAAGCACCAAGCAATGTGTAGGCAGTATTGATGCCCACCACATCGAACCTGAATTTATTCAAGGATCTAGATTAACAACCAATTTACAAAAATGTGGGGTATTGAAGAACATGCTACACAACACCACCAGTATGCAATCTACCCAATTTAGAACACGAAAAATACTCCAGGATAAATTAATTCATTTCCACAAATAAGTGTGTGTATGGGGGTGGGGGGTGAGTGTAGGGGGAGAGAGACTGCTATCCATTTGAAAAGACTTTTCATATAAACCAATACATGGATCTTTATTGAATCCTGATTCCAATAAACCAACCCTAGAGACATTTTTTGAGATAAGTAGGGAAGTTTGAAAATGAATTGAGTTTTAGATAATATTAAGAATATTTTTATGTGTTATATTGATATTTGTTTAAAACAAAAGTCCTCATTTATTAGACAGACTATCAAAGTACCTATGAGCGAAATGACATGATTTCTGAAACTCGCTTTAAAATACTCTAGACACTTTGGGAGGCTGAGGCGGGTGGATCACTTGAGGTCAGGAGTTCGAGACTAGCCTGGCCAACATGGTGAAACCCCATCTGTACTAAAAATAAAAAAAAAGTTACCTGGGTGTGGTGGTGCACTAGGGAGGCTGAGGCAGGAGAATCACTTGAATCCAGGAGGCGGAGATTGCAGTGAGCTGAGATCGTGCCACTGCACTCCAGCCTGGGTGACAGGGCAAGACTTCATTTCAAAAAGAAAAACAAAACAAAACAAAACAAAAAACTCTAGAAAAAAAATTTAGAAGGAATTGATGAAACCAGATTAGCTAAAACTTGATAACTATTGAAGTTGGGCAATGGATACATAGGAATTCATTGTACTCTTCCCTCTTCTTTGATGCATGTTTAAAACTTTGCATATTAAAATATAAAAAATAAAAATAAAAACAAATTAAGTTTAAAATAATTGGTCCTCACAAAAGTCATTACTGAATCTCTTTCCACCAGACTGGGCTGGCCCCACCACTGATAATACAGTTTTATGGTATCATTTAAGTTACTTCTAGAGAAAAGCTATCACATATGCAATAAGCACTCAAAAATCATTATTAAAACAATTTTCAATTTCTGGTAGAAAATACACTCTCTGAAGTTGAGACCACTCTGGTTTATTTACTGCTGTATATCCTAGGGCCTAACACTGAGTGTTGCATATAGTTGATACTAAATATGTAGTTGAAAACATAAACTTGCCCTAACTAATTTATCTGTGTACTCAGTCCATATTACCCTTCTAGTAATTTAGTTCCAAATTTGTGGCACATTAATATTAAATTGTATATATCTCTATGCATCTATTTTATTTTTCATGATTTTAAACTACTTCTAATGCATATCATGTTGATCTTTACTTATATTTTAAGCCCACTTAAGTTATTTATAAAACCAGACAAAATAAAAATAAAACAGGTTTACTTGTTTCTTTCAGCTTTCCAGATATGAGAGTCAATTTATTCTCACATGTATTTTCAGAGCACAATACTGGCACAAGGAAATCAATGCCAATAATCCCTGGTCCAATATAAATATTTAATACCTAATTTTGGATTTCATTTGTTTGTTGTTTTGTTTTGTTTTGTTGTTGTTGCTGTTTGAGACAGGGTCTCATTCTGTTGTTCAGGCTGGAGTGCAGTAGCAGGATCACAGCTCACTACAGCCTCAAATTCCTAGGTTCAAGCAATCCTCCTGCCTCAACCGGCCAAGTAGCTTGGACCACAGGTGCCAGTCACCACGTCTGGCTAATTTTTTAAGAATTTTTTGTAGAAATGAAGGTTACACCATGTTGCCCAGGTTGGTCTCAAACTTCTGGGCTCAAGAGATCCTCCCACCGAGGCATCCCAAAGCACTGGGATTACAGGCATGAGACACCGTGCCTGGACAGTGCATACATTTTAATAATGGAGGTTATAAAAAGAATGGCAAAGATATTTCTTATATACCAATTCCTACTGACTGGTAGTGTCTTTCTAAAGTGCCCTGTTGAGATGCATTCTAAGCTGAATTATGGTTCAACGAGAAAGAACACAGTAAAACCCTGTTAGTGGACACAACTGGGGTGGGTAGTGGTTATTCAAACCATAGAAATATTTTTTAAATAGCGTTATAAGCATTATATTTTACTTTATAATGCATAAAAGCATGAAACTTTTGATATAGGGTCTAGAATTTTATATAGACCAACCAATTTGTGTTTCACTTCTATAAACAGCATTCACATCCTTCATGTATGATTTCTAGTTTGTTTCATTAGAATGGAGGATGTAAAAGCTTGCAAAGCTACTTAAGTGAAGTTTCTTTAATATTTTGTAAGATTTTTCTCGCAAATTATTCAAAGTTTTTTGACCATACCTACATTTTTTAGTGATTTTCCTTTAGCCAGTCTTTTGAAGGTTTCAACATAGTTTTCATAGAAATAATATATTTTTTGTGAACATATTTCATTGGTTTAGACAATATTTAAAACAAATTAAAAATTATAGTAAAAAGTATGCCTGGGAAGCATACAAGGGACTGCCCACATAGTTTCTTTCTAACTCCTGGCTCCTGTGTCAGTTTGCTGAGTGGCTGAAATAACAGGAATTCACTGTTTCACAGTTCTGGAGGTTAAAAGTCCAAGATCAAGGTGTCAACAGGATTGGTTCCCTCTGAGGGCTGTGAGGAAGTATCTGTTCCATGCCTCTCTCCTCTAGCTTCTGGTGGTTTACTGGCAATCTTTAGCTTTCCTTGGCATGTAGAAGTATCACTGGGGTCTCTGCCTTTATCTCCACAAGGCGCTTTCCTGCATGTCTCCCAGAGAAGACCAGTTACACTGGATTAAGGGTCCACCCTACTTTACTACAACCTCATCTTAACCAATTATATCTTCAACAACCCTATCTCCAAAGAACACCACATTCTGAGGTACTGAAGGTTAGAATTTGAACATATAAATTTGGCGGTATAGAACTCAACCCAAAATAGCTTTAATCAGTAAGTTTTAGAGAGGGATGGAAATTGTAGTTTAGTTGAGGGAGCTTCTACTGTAAATAATTAGTGAATTGTCATATATTTGGGGGACCATAAGATAATTATAAAATTTGACACTGTATCCATTTTCCAGTACCGTGTCTCATGAAAAGGTCACTGCAATGAAAAGGTCCATGGAAAATTTATCTCAAATTCATTATCTTTAACTTGAATTTCTCAATTTAACTTATGTAAACAAATTAGATGTTTGCAAACTCTAAAACAAGCCACTATCTAAATACTTAGTTCCCATTCTTATACAGCTGAAGAAGTATAATCATCATAATAGTAATAATAAATTGGAATACTTTATAAAATTGTTTATGAATCAAAGACATTAGCTGTCTTTCCAAACAGTGATCCAACCTACTTTTTTTTTCTTTTCGGTTGTGTTTATGTCTGTCCTAATTCTATATGAGAGTGCAAACTGGAGTAGGGAATAAAAGAGAACTTTTTTACTGTGTTCATGTGGCATTCTGTTCTACAAAGGGTCAGGCTTTCATCTTTTAATCCGATATCCACTTAACTACACTACAGAAGATTTATTTTTTACCCCCTCTTGTTTCATAAAGGGCTCAAAAGTCTGTACCAGTTTTTGACACTTTGTTATAATATTTTCCTGACCCCCCCATACACACACATGTGAGCACACACACACATACACACACATTCCTCTCTGCCTCATTTTCATATGGACACAAAGCATTGAGATAAAATGATGGTTCATTATAGTGGTACAGAGCTCTTATCTTCATCCGGCAAGAGTCATTTCCTTCCAAAGATTGAAATGCAAATGTGAAAATTAATGATAACTGCATTATCTGATAGCAGAGATAATACCAATTCACTGTCAGAGTAATACACAGTCATTCTAGGATTTCCTCCGCTTCTCACAATATTCTTCTTACTGTCAGACTATATCTATGGTTAACTATGTTTCATAGGTTTCTGTTAATTTACTTCAAATGGCATTTCCCAGATCTTATATCTACCACATTTTCCCAATCAAAAAGGAAACGAAATCAGAACTGTAATCTTCAAGCCCTTCTTTGGACTAGTAAAGAGGGAGAAAAAGCTGTATCATTAAGTATGTGCTTCTATCTCATAGTGGTCTTCTGGCTACAGTTTTCACTTTATGCAAAAGTGATCATCTTACTAGTTTAATTTAAAGTACAAAGCAGAACTTGCCTGATCATCTGTATATATCCATCATGTTGAACAGCAACTGTATAAAGCAACTTATTTACAGATACCTTGGCCAATTTTTAGTCAAGATGCAACAAGTAGACAGGTCTGATTTTGCCCTAGACATATATTTTTGAAAATTTATTTACATTAAAAATTCTTGAACTGAATCATGTTTTAAGTCAGGTGGAATAGAACATACTTAACATAATATTACGATGACTTTTACATTGCAAAATCATTTTGCCAAATTAACTCACTGCCACTAATGTTTAACAAGGACTTATTACATGCAAGGCATTGTAATGGCCACACAGGTACAATTGCTGAAATGATAGTAAAAGTAATATTAAGAGTAATTAACTGAGCACTTAGAAAGCTCTGAGCTACATGCTTTAGATGTAAAATCTCATTAATGAGGTAGTTATTATTATTAGCCCTATTTTACAAACAAGGAAACTGAGGCCTTGGAGTGTTAATAGCTTGCTCAAAGTCACAAAATTGATAAGTGGCAGAGCCAAGATATAAACAGAGGGAATGTTTTTGGTCTTCTCCATGCATGACATTACCCCAAAATAATTTACCTTTGATGGATACTCTGACTTATCAGCATAGCAGCAAGTGTTAATATTTGCAAATGTATAATACAAAAACTGATTACTAATTTTATTCTATTAATTCATCAAGTCATCAATATAGTGTTTGATTTTCTACTTCATTTTTATTGAAATGACCCAAAGCTTAACATATAAATATTAAAATCTATTTAAATAGAAGTATGTACTTATCCTCAAAAGTTTGTGTCAAAGAATTTCAATACCTGCTCAAAATGTTATACCTGTGTATGTCTGCATTAACACATGTTATTGGGGGGGGGTACAGGAACTTATTTGCATATTTAAGTAGCATGATATTTTCCTTTATTAGAGCTCCTGGAAGTTTCAATTATAGCTGCTATAAGCCTGATGGTAAGACCAAGATTTCATGCAATATTGTATCAGACAAATCAGATTTTCACTATTCTCAAGTGCAAAAAGAAGTAACCACGTTTTAATAAGGTAATTCAGAAAATTAGCATATTGAAAGTTGATGTAAGTAAGATGTGACTTTTAAGATGCTTGTTTCATAAAGGTAGATGACAGATTTATAAAGATTTACCTAAATTTTCTTTCCCTAGTCTCCTTCTAAATATGAGTACATAAAACAGACTTCGGTCATGGAATGTGGTTCTTAAGATCGCCAGGGATGTAAACGCTATTTTCAAAATAAGGTCAACATTCCAACCATTGGTCAATCTGAAAGGACAGAGTGAAAAGTGTTTATCAAAGTTCAGTCCTAGGGTAAGGGAAGACCACTTACATTTAGCAAGTCCTATTCTCTCCCAAGTTCTGTGCTGGACACTTTGTAAATATCATCTCTTTCAAATTTCATCCAAATCACAGTATTTCAAGCTATTATTATTCCCATTTTAAAGATAAGGAAACTGAAGCTTGGCCTGAACTTCTGAAATTAACATGCCAGAATCTAAAATCTGTACATTTCATTCTGTAGTTTAAACCATACTCTACTCTCCATTCTATGAGATGCTTAATTATTGCATCAGTGACTCAAATATGGTACATGAATAATTAAAGAAGCCTACAGGAGGGAAATGACATCAAAAAAATGAGAATACGGACCGCATCATGTTACACCTTGAACTTCTCCCAAGTGCTTTTAACAATTATTACAATATATGCAAGATAAATATTGATTGAATAATTAGACATATAAGAATATTGGTAAACTGAAGAACTTGTGAGAGTGATAAAACAAAAAATTTGTGAGGACAATCAAAGAAAAGAAAAGATGTTTACTAAAAAGAAGACAGATGAGATAAATAAAATATAGGCAAAGACAGATGAAAAACCAGAATAGTGAAGAGCAAATGTTCTGTGAATTAGATTCCAAGCAAAGAAGTGTCCAAGTAAAATTTTATGAGCAAGAAAGAACAATTAAATTAAAAAACAGATGTGAGAGGTACTGAAATAATGAGATAATGACTTTTATATTGGCCTGAACCTTACTAGCTTAGTGTGTCTAGCTTTTCATTCAAACCATGAAAGATTCATATGAACTTGAAGTATACTTAAATAGGAATCAGAAACATTTAAACATGAAAGAATTTCACCATATAAATGTTTACATGTAAGGTAATTTTCTTAAAGATTGTTTAGGTTCCACTTAATCATAACAGCTAACAAAGGTGTGAGCAATAGTGATAACAAAACATATCTTTTAGTTGAATAACGTAAGGAAAAAAGTACTTTCCACTGTGGAATCTGCATTTGATAAAATGGAACACTTCAGACGGCAGTTGATTCATTATTTAATTCAGCCATCAATAAAAGATTGTGTCGTCAATCAAACTCTTTTAAAAAAAGATAAATCCTGATCCATCTTAAATGACGTCAGCTCTATGCCTCAAATTCTTTAGATAATTTCCCCGTCCTTTGACTCTGTTCTATTTTTAGAGAAACTCATCTCTCTTAGGGTGACTGTCAGAACTGAGGTGGAGAACCTTAAAATTAGAAGACCTTGAAATCCAAATCTGTTTCAATACCTCATATCTTAATAATTTGCGGCTAAACTCAATTACTATGACAAAACTTTTCTCTTTATTTCATCAGATATACTACTGGGCATTAGAAACTCTAAGAAGAATTTTAAAAGGTTCGGCTTCAAGACTCAACAACTGCAAAGCCACAATAATGATCACTGGCATTTTATGTATATGTTCTGATTTAATTCTCTAAGAGTTGTTAATATTATTTTCTATTTTTTACAAATGAGGATATAGGTAAAGAGAGAACAGGTTTTTGGGGTTTTTTTTGCCAAACTTCCAAATTTTTTGCCAAAAATCTCCCAGCTAGTGAGTATTAAATCCAGAATTGAACCTAAACCCATGGAATCTAAAGCCTATTTTATTTTTTCATTAATTTTTAATTTTTGTGGGTATACAGTAGGTGTACATATTCATGGGGCATATGAGATATTTTAAGACAAGAAAACAATGTATAATAGTCATATCAGGGTAAATGGGGTAACCATCAGTAAAGCCCATTTTCCAACGTTTGGAAACTGTCACTAAAAGTTGCACAATTTTCTCTCTGACTACAGTTGGAAAATGCCAATACTATCTCATTAATAATAAAACTTGCAGTAGTAACATCGAAGTAATTGCTGTTTATGCAATAGCGAAAGCACAAAATACCTCCTACTTTCTCCCGAATCTCCTGATTAAAGGAAATTAATGAATATTCTACCTTGAAGAGTAAATAAATAGATATTATTTTGTTACGAATCAACTTCAATTCAGGGATTTTCATAATAATAAAACACTTTTTTTGGCCAAATGTGTATAGAGAAAAAATTGTTATTTATTTTATAATAGACAAAGAAGAAATTTTTTTGTAGGCATACCTGCTTAGAGACATATTTTCTCTTCAAAGTTTTGTCATAACCATATGTGCCCAGAAAAGAGTATAAAGTTTTTTTTTACCAATATCAAATAAATAAAAACAACATTAAATTAAATACATTAAATAAATTAAAACGAAAATGGAAAATTCTTCATTTTGAATGACAGCATAATTCTTCACCTTGTTCACCTTCTCTCCCCCTCTTTTTTTAGCCACAAATACAACTTTATTTCTCGAAAAGCTTCCTGAAAAAGGTACCACTGGGTGTACAGCACGTGTTTGGCATTTTATCCCCTAAAATTTGCTTACTTACTCACAAGTCACTGGAAAAGCTATGCGCCCCAGACATAAACAAAGATAAAAACCTACTCCCTACAAATTTTCCCCATCGTAAGAGTAAGCCAGAATGTACCTTTTCGCAAGCAGGCATATCTAAAAGGCCAACTAAACTTTTAAATGTAAAAACACTTCTAAATTAACATATACATACTTAATTCTATGAATAAAGAACTATCGCCGAGCACGGTAGCTCACGCCTGTAATCCCAGCACTTTGGGAGGCCAAGGCGGGCGGATCACGAGGTCAGGAGATCGAGACCATCCTGGCTAATATGGTGAAACCCTGTCTCTACTAAAAATACAAAAAATTAGCCGGGCATGGTGGCACACACCTGTAGTCCCAGCTACTTGGGAGGCTGAGGCAGGAGAATCGCTTTAACTTGGGAGGCGGAGGTTGTGGTGAGCCGAGATCATGCCACTGCACTCCAGCCTGGGCGACAGAGTGAGACTCCGTCTCAAAAAAAAAAAAAAAAAAAAAAAGAAAAGAAAAGAACTATAAGAGGCTGGGTGCAGTGGCTCATGCCTGTAATCCCCTTGGGAGTCAGGCAGATCATTTGAGCTCAGGAGTTTGAGACTAGCCTGTGCCACATGGTGAGACCCAGTCTCTACAAAAAATATAAAAATTAGCCAATTGTGGTGGTGCATGCCTGAAGTCTCAGCTACTTGCAGGGCTGAGGTGGGAGGATCACTTGAGGCTGGGAGGTGGAGGCTGCAGTGAGCCGAGATCATGCCACTGAACCCCAGACTGGGCAACAGAGTGACACCCTGTCTCAAAAAAAAAAAAAAAAGGAACTATAATATATAAAAGTTGACTCACTGTTTTTAAGTTAAAGGCAACCTCCATGACAAAACCTAGATGTTTGGAAAATCTTTTTCCTATTTTTTTTAATCTAGGGTATCCTTCCCCACATTGAGAAGAAGCATCATGCCATAAGGTGAAAATGCCAGAAGGTTATATTTTCCTTCAAACTCTTAAAATGTGGTAATAAGGTACTTTAAATATAATACGTTTTTGATATAAAATCTTGTATAGCATTATGTTACAGTATACAGAATACAAACATTTGTGTGTATGATGAATAACATTAGAAATGACATCATAATAATCAGATATACTGTATCTTCATTTTTGTTTGCATTATATTTTCCAGCTGCTGGTTTCAGAAAATTACTGCTGGAGTTCCTCTCTTCTTCACGTACAGCAGAGAGCAATTTGCAAAGTCATGCAAGGGTGAAAATGTGATTGAAATATAGGGATCTTTCTTAATGAAAAATGTTACTGCTTTGGAAATTATGGCTAAAACTATTTCAGAACTCACTTATATTCTTAAACCTTGTGACATAATAGTCTCCATTTATAAATATACTATCAATTGTAAATTACTTGGCACCAAATATAAAGCCTTTTTTCTTCAGAGTTCTTTTGACTATTATATATTTACATACATTTATATTGGTGTGGTGGAGTATTTTGATCAGTTTTTGTCTTTCTTTAAATGATTAAATATCAAGATCTTTAAAATCAACTGTAATTTTCCTTATCAAAATGAAAATGTTACTCAAACATTAAATCAAAAGGGGGCATCTTTTGATATTTTCTAAACTTCTAAATATGTATTGAGGTTCAATCTATGACTTAAAACATGACTAAATTGAAAATGATAGTTCTTTGAAGTACTATTGTTTCTTGTTTGTAAGCTTTAATATTGTGCCCAATTTAAATTTGGATGTAGCTTAAAGATCCTTTGTTCAAAGAAGCAAGTAGAATTGACTAATTTTACATGAAGATGAAAGAAAAAAATGACAGAACTTCAACCAGAGGTAGCACTTTGGTTTTTATAATTTATATAACAAAAATCTAAGAAGTATTTTTAAAATAATAATCTTTATTTAAACTCTCATGTAACCAGCACACACAAAAACATTTTTTGCAAGCTAACTAACGTTCAAGAAAAAAAGAAAAATGTGTATTTCTAACAGTAGTAAAGACGGTTGAATTTTAAATATTCTCTCTTACCTGGTCCATCCCAGTCGTCTGCCTCAACTCCAGGTTGCCCCGGTTTCTCTGACTGTGTGTCCCCATCTGATTCTGCTGTCTCCTGGATTCCTTCATCATCACCTGGAAAACACCAACACAAGGAGAGAAAGAAAATGAGCAAAGCTCTCTCTTTCACATTCACATCCTCATAAAGGGCTGTCCTTATCATATATCTAATTACAGGTTTGTTATACATATTGTCATTATACTAATAGATGTTCATGATTATTTTGATATCTATTATGGCTTCACAATAAAGAAAATCAGTATTTGTTATCAATAAATGAATGAAGTTAAGTACTATAAACAATAAAAACATTTCCATGTAAATTTTCCTTTGGAGTTATTAATATATATAAGAAGAAAATGAAACCGCAGTTTATAATTTTTTCTAATACTTTCAATACAGAAAAACCTAACTCATTTATTTCCAAATTATAACTTTTCTAAAGACAAGATGCAGATAAATGAATATCATAGAATAAGACATATTTATGGTTTTGGTTGAATTTAGATTACTCTGAAGAACACTTTTATTTTTCCCCAGCTTTATGCTTGCTAAGACTGAGTCTAATTTGTTTTAAAAATGTAGTATAAAAGGCCATAATTAAATGATTAGCCAGTGACTCAACTCCTCACAATAAAAGAAACTATAAACCTATATTTTTGCTTGAATAAATACAGCTAGTTTCTATAATTTTATGCCATCATTTTCACATTAAAAAGGCAGTAACATTCTGAGCAAAAATATAGTTATGGCAAAGGAGAAACCTTAATGATACAACCATATTTTAAAAGTAAAAAGTCTAATTAATGAGTACCTTCATTTTAAGTGATAATTTAACAAAGTATGTGCTGCTTTTAAGGAAAGTAGTCCACTTTAACATAATGCATACTTTAAAATATTAACTAATATTTTGCCATAAATGGTAATAAAAACAGAATAACAAGAAAGTATGAAGGCAAAAAAACATGAATACCAAAATCACAGCAACCATGCCTTGAATTTAATAATGCCAAGTTTTTTTGTTTTTGTTTTTGTTTTTTTTGAGAAGGAGTCTTACTCACTCTGTCACCCAGGCTGGAGTGCAAAGGTCCAATTTCAGCTCACTGCAACATCCACCTCCCAGGTTCAAGCGATTCTCCTGCCTCAGCCTCCCAAGTAGCTGGGATTACAGGTGCCTGCCACCACGCCCGGCTAATTTTTGTATTTTTAGTAGAGATGGGGTTTCACCATGTTGGCCAAGCTGGTCTTGAACTCTTGGCCTCAAGTGATCCACCCGCCTCGGCCTCCCAAAGTGCTGGGATTACAGGTATGACACCACGCCCGGCCAATGATGCCAAGATTTGTAAATTAAATTGCTTGCCTATCTAACTTTCTCTGAAGTATCCAATAACTATTTTCCAGTTTCCCAACTCTCTAATACCACTTAAATCTTTATATGATTATACAAAAAAAACCACTGAACTTCTAAAAACTTCCAAAGTTACTTACAAAATACAGAATTTTCAGGAAATCATGATTACGATAAATGACACTTAACATGATGTTAATATGAGTTTTGAAGTTAAAATTCCATACATTTTCATTTCTATGTGTAGCTTCATAAAATGAATTTAAAAACTGTAATAAAGGTAAGGAGTAGGAATGTAGAAACCCAGGGTTAGCTCTGTTGAACTCAGTTTACTTAACAGAGAGTATGGATTCTAGTGGATATTAAAGAATAAAATACATAAACCACACCACTGAATCCCTTGTCTGAAATTGAAATATTTTTGAAAATATTTTTCCTTTCAGAACTATCAGAATGAACATCAATGAAATACCTTCCATAAAATATTGAGCATCTACTATGTTTAAGGAACTGTGGTAGGTACAGGATGATATTTACAGAAAAAGACAGTCCCTTTTTTGAAAATAAAAACACAAGGAGAGTAAGTTGACAAACGAAAAATGCAAGGTAAGGTCCAAGGTTTTTTGTTTTTGTTTTTGTTTTTGTTTTTGATTTTGTTTTGTTTTGAGACAGAGTCTCGCTCTGTTGCCCAGGCTGGAGTGCAGTGGCGTGATCTCGGCTCACTGCAAGCTCCACCTCCTGAGTTCACGCCATTCTCCTGCCTCAGCCTCCAGGGTAGCTGGGACTACAGGTGCCCGGCACCACACCCAGCTAATTTTTTTTTTTTTTTTTTGTATTTTTAGTAGAGACGGGGTTTCACCGTGTTAGCCAGGATAGTCTCGATCTCCTGACCTCGTGATCTGCCTGCCTCGGCCTCCCAAAGTGGTGGGATTACAGGCGTGAGCCACCGCGCCCGGCCCCAAGTTTTCAAAACAAATTTTTAAAACATTTTTAAAACAAGTAAGATCAAGTCTTAGCAAGCATAAAGGCACACCATAAAAAAGGCTCAGGAACAAAAAAGGGTTTATCTTCTGTGCCCCATTTTGCAGGTTACATAGACGCTAGCCCTGAACTAACCAAGTTCCCTTCTGCCTGACTGTACCTGCTCTGGCCCTTCTCTACTGAGCCTCCTCCTGCTTCTCTCAATCCAGAAACTTTGGGATGAAAGCCTGGTGAGCAGGAGGTTTATGGTATCCCTTTGGATTGGTCAGATCCCAGGCCATACCAGTAGTCTTTGAATATCACCCCTACCTACATGTAAGTACTGAACTAATGTCATGTAATTAGCAGACTGGCATAACTGGAATCACAATGTTAGCTGTGGTGGAGAACCCTAATGTCTCCTGGACATTCTCTGCTTGTCCCTTCTTGCTGGCCCCCATCCGCTCTCTTCCTTCTTGGCCCTGCTTTGTGACCCAGGGATCCTGAACTCCCAACACTGGGGCGCCCTTGGCCTCTGATTTTTTTCTTTCTTTTTTTTTTTTTTTTTTTTTTTTTTGTTGAGATAGAGTTTTCCCTTTTGCCCGTTCAAATTATCAGAATGAATACCAATGAAATTCCCTCCATAAAATATTTATTGAGCATCTACTATGTTTAAGGAACTGTGGTAGGTACAGTATGATAGTTACAGAAAATGACAGTCCCTTTTTGAAAATAAAAACACAATTAAGGAGAGTAAGCTGACAAATGAAAATGCAAGGTAAGGTCCAAGGGTTTTTTGTTTGTTTGTTTTTGTTTTGAGATGGAGTCTCACTCTGTCACCCAGGCTGGAGTGCAATGGTGTGAACTCGGCTCACTGCAACCTCTGCCTCCAGGGTTCAAGTGATTCTTCTGCCTCAGCTTCCCAAGTAGCTGGGATTACAGGCACACACCACCATGCCCGGCTAATTTTTTTTTTTGTATTTTTAGTAGAGATGGGGTTTCACCATGTTGGCCAGGATGGTCTTGATCTCTTGACCTCGTGATCCACCCGCCTTGGCCTCCCATAGTGCTAGGATTACAGGCGTGAGCCACCGCTCCCGTCCCTTGGCCTCTGATTTCTGAGTTCAGCCACCGGAGGCACTGATAGCATAGCAGAGGATCAGAGGTAGGAGGAGAGAGAGGTCAGGTATTCATCCTTTATTCCCTTCCTTCTTGATGGTCTTCAGTTGCTAGCAGTGACTGTATCGCAGAATTAGAGCTCCTGTTCTATGGTGCCCTCCTGCTCCTGCATCTTCTCTCGTGTCTTTTGAGACTGGAAGTGCTAATAGCTTCCTACTGTGGTGAACCCTTAGATGCTTCCCATCCCTGGTTCGTTTCCCTAGTCCCGCCCACACCTTGTGCACTATCCCTTCACCAAAATCCCTTTAGTTAAACCCAGTGACCACATCATCAGTTTCCTGATGGACTCTTACTGATACACCCCATTTCTTCCCAACTTCTTATGCTACTTTTATGATTTGGGGCCAGTCACCATGTATGCAATATTTTGGGTGCTACTTTCTTTAAATTGACTCACTTTTTAATAACTTATTTCATAAACTAAAAAAAAACCCAAAAATGTATTTTAAAAACAAACAACATATATGAAAAACAAAAACTTTATCACTACCACAAAGGGAAAATCAGTATCACATGCCAAAAATAGAAAGTAATCACAAAACAGATTCAACAAAAATACAGATAATACTATTAAATGCTAGCTATCATGTCTATTTAGACTGAGTTTCTATCTCATTGCTTTGTATTAGAAAGAGTAGCAAGTACCAGAGGAGTATTTAAGTGATAAATGGTAATATGAAATTGAGACATTCTCACTGATATACAAAGAATGTAAGAAACTTGAGAACATTTTTACCATTGATTCAAGGCTATTTAATAAAATACCAGTGTACCATCTTAATCTTCTTGAGTGCCACTAGGGATACCTGACCCAATTTGGGGAAATGTTGACCTTTCCAACACTTAATTTTTCATGGAGGCTAGAATCTACACAATTATTTACCACTTAGGTGAGTGATCTTTTGATTACATTTCCACAGACTAAATGGAGTTTCACTCTGGGAGCTAATTCAGGGATGTATACTAAAGGAGTTGTTCTCCCCAGTGGTAAAGAATAGAGAATATACCCAACAGTTTTCAAACAGCATCCACTCCTTCCAAGCACTTTTCTTATTCCTTATGAATCTTGAAACACAGGGATTTGAGCACCAGAGGGGACTTTGGAAAACACGTAACCCAAATTAGATAAATTTACTATTCAGGAAATTGATGCACAGATAGGGTCAATAGCTTATCCATGGTGTTACAGCTACCATATTAGTTTCTGCATAACGAACTTCCCCAAATCTCATGTTCCAGCAATAAGTGCTTCCCACACATCACAGGAGTGGCAGATTGAAGCAGTTTTATGTAAATCTCCTTTCCCCAACAAGCAGGACAGTAGGGCTATGGCATCATAAAGGCCACCAAGAACAGCAGTTTGTACAAGATTATAAATTAAATTTGAGTCTCCTAATTGCTAGTCTGGCATTCTTTCCAAAACATCCTTTCTCTTTACATCTCTCCTCCAGTTGAGGAGAGAACCATGAACACCTGAATAATAATCCCAGAGCAACCCATTAACAAACAACCATGAGGCCACACTGTTAAAAATTATATAGCCAAGGGCCCAGATAACAGAGAATAAAATCTAAGCAGAACCACTTAGAGCAGTTATTTTATATTCAGGTATTAACTGTATCATCCTTACATTCACATAAAGGAGTAAGCCTTCCTGCATCTTACTGTTACATTTTAGTTGGAAATATATGGTGCTATGCAAAACTCAATCAATCATTAACATTACTCACACATATTTTTGAAAATACAATGAGAAATATGAAAAAGAAAAAAAAACAGTACTTTCTGTTGAGGACCATATAATCTAGTTGGGGAAATAGGCAATATGCATGAGAGCAGTAGCCACTGATAAAAACCTACAATTAAGATAGTTCATGAATAATTCCAAGTGGTAAGACATAAAGTATAGAAATTCAGAGACCAGAAGCACAAAAAGAGACTGACCATGAAGAAGCCATACAATGAATTTAGGAGTTCTACCTTCATGTTGACTGCAATGAGATGCACTGGAGGTATTTCAGTGAGGGGACTGATATGACCCTGTGATACAAATACAGTAATCAACCTATACTGACTAGGTTCCTATGAACATACCTTATCAGACTTCGGGTCTTTTGAGTTCTCCCTTACTCATTCCATAACAACACTCATGTCGCAGACATTCTCTCCCAATTTTTGTGAGACCATGGTTAAGTCTACCCCAAAATATTTTATTAGGCAAATTACATATTTTTGGAAGAAAAAATAATGAGAAAAAATAGAAAGGAGTGTCTGGAAGAATACATTGCCGAGTAATCAGAGTTAACCACAAAAATTAGAACTTAAAGAAAATGATCCAGTTCAATTGATAAATGTTCACCTCTGTTAAACAGAAGTGATACAAAGTGTTCTTTATTAGTTCATTAAAACACAGCTTTTTCAGGCCCAGGAACTGTGTTGGGCACTGAGAATATAAAACAAACGACTTCTCTCATCTATCACATACAGACCAGTGTAGGATATAGACAGATCAATAGGGAGTTGCAAGCTGGTGTGATGAGTGCTTTGCGGGGAGAAGTTCATGATAGGACAGGAGCACACAAGCATGACAACAAACCCAGACTTGATGCCACAGAAGTTTCTTGGAGGAAGAAACCAATAAATATCTGAAAATTTGAAGATGTGAAACTGAACTCTGTATGTTTAATATCCTGAGGCTACATGACTAGAAACAACTTTTTATTTTTTATTTTTATTATTATTTTTTTGGAGACAGAGTCTCGCCCTGCCAGGCTGGAGTGCAGTGGCACAATCTCGGCTCACTGCAACCCCCACTTCCTGGGTTCAAGCAATTGTCCTGCCTCAGCCGCCTGAGTAGCTGGGATTACAGATGTGCACCACCATGCCCATCTAATTTTTGTATTTTTAGTAGAGACGGGGTTTCACTATGTTAGCCAGGCTGGTCATGAACTCCTGACCTCTGGTGATCCACTCACTTGGGCCTCTCAAAGTGCTGGGATTACAGGCGTGAGCCACCACTCCCGGCCAGAAACAATTTTTAACATTAAAAATGGCAGCCACCTTCCCAAAGAGTCCCATAGGAAAAAAGATTATGGTAATTAAAGTTATTGTGCAAGAAACATGGCATCTTGAAGGTGGTGAAGCTAGATAGTTCAATGATGTAAGAGTATAATCCAGAAGACGTTTTAAGATGCTAAAGAGTTTGAAAAGTACTTCAACGGTCTAATGGCTGAGTGAAGTCCTTTCCTTCATTCAGTATATGCCAAATTTACCCCTGATCATTCTCATCCAGTATCTGACAGAAAAAGAAAATGGCAAGATGAAAATATTGTAATTCAACCTATTAAGGGGTTGATTGAACTAGTAGTTTCATATGATTAAAAAACTTTCATTAAATGTCACTTAACTGCCAAATCAGAACTGTAGAACTTAGATTTCAACTTGGTAGCAATACTCAATATTGATAACCTAGATTCATTGAATGATTTGCTCCAATTTGTTTCATTCATTACAAATAGAGATAATGAAAATAAGTATTGCTGAGTATTTAAAGAAGCACTACAAAAGTAGTTAAGTATACACATTTAACAGCTCAAAATAAATTACATTTTGCACCTATTTTAAGCTACTCATAAAACTAGGTAAGGGGTATGCAATATATATCACATTAATAAAAAAATTGGAGAGGAAAGAATAGTTTAAACTTTCTAATTATTTAATCTTTTCTTAAAGAAAGAATGCAAATAAAAAAGAAAGATGACTAAAACAAAATAATCTCATATGAAATGATAAATTTGGATGTAGAAAACAGAATGGATCAGAATTTAATTTATATTCATTTCAATATCTGCTATATGCAAAACACTGAAATCATAAAGATGAATAAGGTATAGATCATGTCATCAAGATCAGATTCTATATTAAATCTAAACATGGCTATCATCTCTTAAGCACTACTCAGCACTGGGTATACTGCTAAATGCTTTATAAACATCACATCAACAGCTCTGCCATGTATTAATATTCCTATAGTTCAGAAAAATAAACGAAGGGGGAGAGATGTGGAAAGATGCCCAGGCACACTGCTAGTAAGTGGCAGAACCAGGATTTGATGCCAAGTTAGTCTGACTCCAAAGACCACGCCCCTAACTTATTAGGACATTACCGTCGAAGTCGACTACATGGCAAGCAACAGAGATAGCAGGATGTGATCTGACAGCTGCTTTCTCCTTATCATGTTTAAGTCCCATTTCTTCATTACGGTTGCATAATTTTTTTTTTTTTGAGACAGAGTTTCGCTCTTGTTGCCCAGGCTGGAGTGCAATGGCTCAATCTTGGCTCACCGCAACCTCTGCCTCATGGGTTCAAGCGATTCTCCTGCTTCAGCCTTCCCAAGTAGCTGGGACCATAGGCACACACCACCATGCCCAGTCAATTTTGTATTTTTAGTAGAGATGGGGTTTCTCCATGTTGGTCAGGCCGGTCTCGAACTCCCGACCTCAGGTGACCAGCCTGCTTCAGCCTCCCAAAGTGCTGGGATTACAGGTGTGAGCCACCGCGCCCAGCCGCTTGCATATTAAAATAAAATGTTTAACGGATTTGATCTTCATAAGCATTATTTTTTTTTCCCTAAGGTTTACTATTTTACTTGGCACTTAGAAAAAATCAACTACATACAAATGTCAATCAATTACCATTGCTCACTGAGCACTTAAAGAATTAGATTTTAGTTTCATTCTTTTTACCATAACTTACTGCAATATCATTTCAGCACATTATTTCTATTTAATAAATAAAATGTCATAATTTTCCAACTTTTAGACCCTTCATCTTCTAACTTTATCTCAGAAAACTAGTTCTTATTTTTATGGTAATGTTTTGACATAATTCATTTTTTAATGCTTTTTACTAATGAAAAATAAGTGATTAAAATAATTTAATCAAATGTGAAATCTTTGAATTACTTTTAAGAAACTATTTTTTTCTCACAATAGAGACTTGCTTCTTTCCTTCCAATATATTTATTCTCATGAAAAAGTTATAATTTTATTTTCATATTAACCCAAGCTTCTTCCTAGTTTAAATGAAATTGACTTTATTGACCAACTTTTTTTTATACTTCTATCCATTTGTGATTCTATGTTTGAAATCAGTACTCTAGAGTAGCTTAGGAAAACTGGAATGAATAATTAATAGCAAGATAATAACGACAAGTTTGTTAAGATACTGCTTCACCAGCTGTGTTGGTAGGAAGAGGAAAGGAAGACAGAAAAAAGATGCCAAGAAGAGAATTACAGAAAGAGGTAGGAACTCATTTGACATCCAGTAATTTACTTTCTAAATTTTTTATTTATATACTTTTAAATAGAAATTTCAGTGTATTTTCAGCAAAGCACAAACATATTTAATGGGATAACCACTATATATATCCAGCGACCAATTCATAAAATGATGAAATGGAATAAATGTCAAGCAGTAACAAAATCTGTAATTTCTAAAATTATGGCTATGAAGTTAATGGTTTTCCGTTGCAAGATTAAACTCTTTTGTTACTCTTTTAAAAGATATCATACGCATTTTGTGGGCCTTTCCATTTTTCTTAGTCTAGGTTTCAGAATCAATGAGAGTCCTATAGGAGGAAATTGAAGGTGTTATTGAGCAATATAATGCATAGCATAAATGGCTCGGGGAAATGCACTTGAATATAGCCTTTGAAACACATGAAACAGAATCTTTAAATACCATATTAGGTATTGTTGGTAAGGTGGTAAAAGCAGTGGCTCCACTCGCCAGGCAAAAATAATTTATAAACCGCAAACAAACACCTTTTCACTCAAAGTTAAATACTTCTGTAGAAATTAAAGATTTGCCACATTCCGAGACAGTCACTTTTTCAGAACAGAATAGCAGCAGTGTTTGAAAGCAGTCATGCAAGCAAACAGCCCTTCTCAACCTTGCTCTTTTAATCCATGTAGTTCCTATCAATATTAACCTCTTATAGAAATTCTTGTACAATATAACTATTGAACTTTCTTGACTAGGAGTGTTACTGTAGCTGTTAGTCATCCCTATAATGTATTTTGCAATCAGCTAAATCATCAAAGTATTTTTTAACAATGAACAGTTCAGAAGTGACAGATCTACTTTCTTGTTCACAACTGCTTATCAGAGAATAGATATCACATATGTTTTCCAGGTGCTTCCTATAGTTAGGATACCTTCACAGAAGAAGCTCATGAAAGATAAGGTCATAAAAGAGATGAAAAATGTGTGCGCTTCATACACTTATGGTTTTATCATCAGACAAGATAGCTTTGGTTAAAGGACTGTAACAGTCAAAAACAGAAAACTGCAGCTCATACTGAAGGGCGAGGACATTAAAGTTTAAGATTCAGTTTGTGTTTGCTTCGCCTAATGGCCTCACAATACTGTGCAGCTTAAAACAATCGTTTGGTTATAGATTATCCAAACAGAAATGTCATGTTAAATTAACTCTATGTTACCAAATTATAGACACGATTCTATTTCCAGGAACAAAAATAAAAACATGCAGCTGTTCCCTTTATGGCAATACCTAAAAAAAAAAAAAAAAAAAGAATTTCAACAGTTCGAATAGATCCATTATGTTTGTGGATTCCTATCCTGGTTTCTAACTCAGGTCTCCCTTTGACTTACTACTTATGTATAATAAAATGTAGAGTTTTGCCATCTTCTGGGTAGTTATATTCAGTATACAATTATTTAAAAAAATGCATGTGACTTCTTTGTAACTTATTTGGGGCTTTCCTATCTGACAAAATGTTATTATTTTGACAGTAGCTTCAGACTCCTTAATGTGAAAAATTAAGCATATCAAAAGCCTAGAACCCACATTTACTTGGCTATACATTTGAGGACCGCAGATGAGGAAAAAATCCTGAAACAGTTGATAACAGTGGTCCAGGGCTAACACCGTCATGTTGAGAAGAAACTCAATCTCTTTTTTTTCTTTTTTTTGAGAAGGAGTCTTGCTCTGCCTCCCAGGCTGAAGTGCTGTGGCACGATCTCGGCTCACTGCAAGCTCCGCCTCCTGGGTTCACACCATTCTCCTGCCTCAGCCTCACGAGTAGCTGGGACTACAGGCTCCTGCCACCACGCCCGGCTAATTTTTTGTATTTTTAGTAGAGACGGGGTTTCACTGTGTTAGCCAGGATGGTCTCAATCTCCTGACCTTGTGATCCACCCGCCTTGGCCTCCCAAAGTGGTGGGATTACAGGCGTGAGCCACCATGCCCGGCCTCAATTTCTATAGTTAATGCATGACTACTGTCATTTGTAGGGTTTCATCATAGCTAGTAAGAGGAAAATATTGAAAATACTAATGTTTATGTTTACTGACATCATGTAAAAGTCACAATTAAAGTATTGATAACAGAGGAAGAAAGAACAGTGAATTACTGAACACAGTACTGAACATTTATCCCTGCTATCAATATTAACCTCCAAGTGAGAGTTTTTCTCAAAGTTTAAGTTCACTGAAGATTTGATGCATAAGGGAAATTTCCACAAGATAAAATAAGACAACTTTTAATCAGTACTATGTCTTGATAATTTTATTCCTCATTATTTCTCTCAACGAGCACATGAAAGGGTGAGATACATAAGCAAGTGTGGGAAAACAAGGCATTCAAGGCATTCTATTTTTCTTTCTTTTGAGTCAGAGTCTTGCCAAAGCTGGAGTGCAGCAATGCAATCAGTTCACTGTAACCTTGAACTCCTGGGCTCAAGCAATCCTCCTGCCTCAGCCTCTAGTAGCTAGAACAACAGGCCCAAGCCACCATCACCACCTAATTATTTTTATGTTTTGTAGATATGAGTGTCTCACTGTATTGCCCAGGCTAGTCTCAAACTCCTGGCCTCAAGTGATCCTCCTGCTGCAGCCTCCCAAAGTGCTGGGATTACAGGCATGGGCCACTGCACCCAGTCTGACATTCTATTTTAAACGATGTTTCTAAAATTTATATTTCAAAGTTTATATTTAAATAATTTTTCTTATTATCCCTTCCCCTACCTTCCCTTCAAAAAGTCTCACTGTAACTAATATCATTCCTATCAGAGGAAGATTCTAAATAGCTAAGACATTTCTTGTTCCAAAGAAGAGACACAGTAACACCTTATGGTCTCTAAATGAGGATATTCTTTACTATAACCCAATCACAATTCTACTGTTCTGCCACCAAGAAACCACTATCCCTTCTGTTTGTCAGCCTCTGTGTTTATTTAAGAATATTATTTGTAAGCAATCACTCATTAACAAAGTGTTCCACTGTATTATTAAATAGGACTTTATTGAAGCCACACATTCAAAATGCTAAGGCTGGAGAAGTAGCCAATAGAGAATGCATATTCTAGGCCTAATGAAGGCATCGTTCCGTATCTGAATGCCCTTTATATAACACTAGTTCAAACACTCTAATGATGAATGACTCGCAGAGCTCACAAATAAGGGCTAACATTTCTTTCTCCTGACAAATTCTGTTTTTAGCTCCTGCTTGATCACTGGAATTACCTTCCTCTTCCATTTTCTCTCTCTACTATGGCTTATGGAAAGCTCAGATTTGCAATTTCATATTTCAGCTTTCAGAATATTTATCTTCCTCTTTGTGCTTCGTCTCTACTGTTATTTCCTGTCCTTAGCCTTATGATCATTGTCCTTCCTGGTCTCTCTGGCCCAACTCACACCCGTCTCTATTGCTCTGCTTGCGTGCTCACCAGGCTGGTGTCGCTCACATGCTGTTCCCTCTACCTGAAACTCTGTGACTTCTTTTTGCCTAGTTAATGCCTCGCCAACTTCTATTCCAGCTTAAGTGTCGCATTCTTTTTCTTTCTTTTTTTTTTTTTTTGTTGAGACAGAGTCTTGCTCTGTCACCCAGTCTGAACAGTGGTATGGTACTATCACGGCTCACTGTGGCCTCAAACTCCCAGGCCCAAGCAACTCTTCTACCTCAGCCTTCCAAGTAGCTGGGGCCACAGGTATGCACCACCATGCCCCGCTAAGTTTTCTATAGAGATGAGGTCCCCCTATGTTGCCAACCTGGTGTCAAACTCCTGGGTTCAAGCAATCCTCCCACCTTGGCCTCCCAAAGTGCTGGGATTACAGGTGTGAGCCACCATGCCTGGCCAAGTGTCACATTCTTACAGACATTTTCTCTGACCCTCCTCACTAGATCAAACCACCCTGAACTATTTGCCTGATTATTTTATTAATGTCTGCCTCCTCACTATAAGGTAAATTCTACGATATCCAGGACCTTCCCTGTGTTTACTTACCATTGTATCCACAGCATGTGGATGTCACATGTCTGACATAGCAGGTGTTCAGTAATATTTACTGGATTAGCTAACGCATGAATGTTGAATGCACTGACTGCCATTATGCTTTCATTCATTAATTATTCTAATAACCAAGCCAAGCAAATAAAAGCTATGCACTTTATATAATCTGAAAACCCTCCATAGTAACATAATTTAGAGTGGGCATATGGCCACTTGACAACAAAACAGAGGCTTCTCTTTTAGCGTGTACCACACCATAAAAATAAGTTGTGGGCCAGGTGTGGTGGCTCATGCCTGTAATCTCAGCACTGTGGGAAGCCAAGGTGGGCGGGTCACCTGAGGTCAGGAGTTTGAGACCAGCCTGACTAACATGCTGAAACCCAGTCTCTACTAAAAATACAAAAAAAATTATCCAGGCATGGTGGGGGGCTCCTGTAGTCCCAGCTACTCAGGAGGCTGAGGCAGGAGAATCGCTTGAACTCGGGAGACAGAGGTTGCACTGAGCCGAGATCGCGCCATTGCACTCCAGCCTGAGCAACATTGCGAGACTCCATCTCAAAAAAAAAAAAAAAAAAAAAAAAGTTGTAGACAATGGGATACAAGACAAAGAGTCCTGTGGCCACTTCTGGGAACCTATCGTTACAGCTGCACTTAATCCTAACAGAGTTTCCACACCTCTGGGAAAAAAAAGAGTATTCCAGGTCCCATCAGCCTCCTTCTAACTCAGATGCACATCTAGCTTCCAACACCAGAGACAGTCCCAAATAAGTTATCACAAGATGCATTCAGACTATTTTTACTACAAGGTCTTCCAACAGCGTCTCCTCCCTTAGTGCCAGCAACAGGTTCTTGGCTGCTGGTGATAACACCAGAAAAACATAGATAATATCCACAACATTTTCCAGAGTTTCAGAAATGTAGACATTCTTTCCCTCTCTCTTCATTTTTTAGCATAGCACTTTTAAAATCAGGCTTTTCATGAATATCTGTGGTCTCTTTAGGCAAAGGGTAACTTATCCTATAATGATAATAGATTTGGAATTAAGGTATCTAATATAAACACAAACTCTTTTTGTGAATCTGTTTGGGTTTTCCAA
This sequence comes from Nomascus leucogenys, assembly GCF_006542625.1. NCBI lineage: Eukaryota > Metazoa > Chordata > Mammalia > Primates > Hylobatidae > Nomascus > Nomascus leucogenys. The sequence goes on along the minus strand of NC_044396.1, from coordinate 57,541,249 downwards.
CAAATTAGGAAGTTGAAAACAAACTTAACATTCTTGATCCTGGTTGTCTCCTCTGAAGATCACTAATACTTACAGGTACTAAAAGGGGTTGAATCAGGCTTGGTGGGGACGAAAGCTTATACAATTCAGGGGGCCTCCTTAAGAAAAATAATTCAAAGTCCCACCTACAAAATTAGGTGCGGGGCCTTGGGAGGAGTCTGTCCAAGTGAAGAGTTCTGAGGTTTAAGCTTCATTAACCTCATAGTAACCACAGTAAAGGTCAGAACTATCTTTCTCAGATAAACGGTACTGCCCCAGTGCTCAGGTGTTCAGAAACCCGTCAAATGAGCCTCAGAATTCTGAAGCAACACCCAATATTTATTTGAATTATCCAAGTTTCAAATTGTCCCACACTGTTTTGAACTGTCCTAGGTCTATCATTTGCTAGAAAAATAATTAAACAATTGTGAAATAAACTAAAAAGGAGAATGAATACATCTAATATATTTGACAATGTTAAGTGTGAAAATAAGATGCATACTACATAATTTTTCAACACACATTCCTTTTATTAATAATTTGATATTTTTAGGGGCACCTTAAAAGTCACCCAGCACAACTGCCAATATTGTAAATAAAACACATCTGAGTTGGGTTTTCCTTAGCATATAAGCTACTTTCCCTGTCCATTTTTTTCTGGTATCATTTTGCATTTTTGTAGAATTGTTTCTCGTTAAAGGTTATTGTATTTTGGTATTCCCTTTAGGAGTCAGCCACCAATACAGAATATAGGAGTACAGAAGGCACAGATTAAATGAGGCAGATGCGTGCTGGTGAGTGGTTTCCACATTAGAATGATGCACATTATCATAAGGAAGCTTGGGAGTGAATGCATTGTTTCCTTAATCAGCCCAAGTTTGACACTATTTCCATATATATATATATATATATATATATATATACATACATACATATATATATATTTCCTTGTCTAACTTGTGCACGTTTTCTTTCCCTTTCTAGGTCACTGTATCTTTAAGAAATGAGAACATTCTTTTTGTAGTCCTCTTTCTGCCTCTATACATGCATGATCACATACAGCCACACATACATATCCATGCTTACCAGAAACAGGTAACATAGGTTCTCAGTATTGGTTAACTTGCCTGGGCCATAATTTGCATTGAAAAAAATTACAGTTTACGTAAGACCTAAAATATAGTGTCTTGAACTAATCATAGGGCAACAATAGAAATTACATCAAATCGCATTGTTAAATACATAGTAAGCAAAGTGTTTTATATATCTGTATGATAGATTTCCAGCTTGATAAATTTATATCATTAAAAATAATCCTTAAAGAGACCTTCCTTTCTGTCAGAAAAATATAATCACAGCCTACTGTCTGTGCAATTCCACTTTCCATCTCTGCTATGTGCTAAGACTTGGTAAGATACAGCCACTGTCAGGTTTCAGAACCGTTCCTTGTCTAATCTTTCTACTTCTCCAGATCTTTGATACGGAACCTGTTAGAATGCATTGCTTACTTTTCCAGTTCCTATGTTTATCTCACTTCCACTCTTACCATCTGTTGTACTGCATTTCCTTCAGAAAAGTGAAAAGTTTTCACAGTGCCCAGAGCTTTCCCTGCAAACAATGCCCTTTTCCCCTCTTCCTTCCTTCCTTTCTTCGTTTTTTATTTAGTCTTATTTTGTGTTGAGGTCAAACTATTTTAAAGAGTTCACTTTGCAAACATTTCTACAAGGCTGAAGCTCTTATCCAAATAGTTTTGATGGATTTGTAAACATTCCTGCCATTTATTACTGGCTTCTGCCCAAATACACACATTTTGGTGTGTCCTCACTCTTTTAAATTACCTGAAAGCAACATCATAAGAAACAGGCAGTGAGAAACTGTAGCTTACTGAATGTCTTTAAAACAAGGTAATATAATTTTCAGTTAGTATAATGAGACTAGCATGCTTTCAGTATAGCCCCTTACATTGTATCAAAACCTCAACTCCCCTTATTACAAAATGGTATATATTGACAGAGTCTTTAAAGAAGTACCAAAAGATAGAAATATTTTAAGAACATCCCTAATTCATTTACGTTGGCCTTTTTGTTTATTTGGTTTTGTAAGCACCCTTATTTTTGACTGACACATCATGTACAATAAGTGTTTATTAGAAAATGCCCAGTTAAAAATACCTCAAAAAAGTGAGCTTCATACTTCATATATCTAACCTTCTTCAGATGTTTTCCTCTCCCTCCTTCTACAAGAGTTACATAATAGTGGACATCAGGAAGCAAAATTAGTTCTCTACTTTTATTAAGCACCAAAAATGCAAGTTTTAATTTTGTGTTAGTCTTTAGTAGTTTTGTTGACTTTGGCCAAGTTGCTGAGCCTCTGGAAGTCACAGGCGAAAACAGCATCTACCATGTAGGACAGTAAGCTGATTAGAGATGATACATACACAGGAAGATGTCTGACTTTCGGGAGCAGTCAGCAAATGGACGTTGTTATTACCATTATTAAAATTATTATAATTGGCACATAGCCCTAATGCCAATCTCTGGAATCTCACTGAATGACAAAAAAGAAGCTGAAACAGCAATCTGCATCCTTTATCAGTATTTACTTTATTGGTGCAACATATTCAGTTATTTTTACCTGACCTTTTAAGAACAACAAAAAGTGGCTGAGTTTATTACTATAATTAATTCATCGCACCACAGCTTTCTACATTTCCCATTACACAGTCTACGTTTAGGCCTACCAGAGATAAAGATATCCCATCAGGTAATGGATGGGCAAACACTTTAATATTGCCTGTTGCTTCTCAAATGATAACAAAAACATTGTGAAAAATTTTACCTATTAATAAGAAAATCTACATTTATGTGAGAAGAGCTTTTTATCAAGTTTAATATGCCTCAAAAATATCTTCAGCAGACTGCACAGTTGAGATCTGTTGGTCAGCTCACAGAAAGAACAATGAATTTAGTTTGTCATATGCTAAACAATAGTACATATTATCACATATTACTTATATAAATGACCATGGGTCATTTCAAACGTTGTATAAAATTAATCACTTTAATTTGGTTGCGATTGTTATGATATCTGAAATGAGAGATGAGGTAAGTAGACAAAGCTTTATCTGACCCTTACATAGAACACTGAGTCATGAAGCAAATTTGTATACCTTCCGATTCCATCAAAACCAAGAAAATGTTTACTCTCATAAGAACAGAGTTCCTTCACATGCTCTCCCATTTTTCCAACAATTGTGGTTTTTTAAAAAAATCAATCTCATTCCAAACAAAAACTATGTTTTCAGACTTTTAAGATGGCTATAAAAGAGTGATGCCACAAGGTCATAAGGTATATATTTTTTCAATCTCATGAGATAAAAGCATTTATAGGACACTAGTTTTTTGTTTTCAGTGGAATCTCACTCTGTCGCCCAGGCTGGAGTGCAGTGGCATGATCTCGGCTCATGGCAACCTCCTCTTCCCATGTTCAAGCAATTCTCCTGCCTCAGCCTCCAGAGTAGCTGGGACTACAGGTGTGTACCACTGCACCCGGCTAATTTTTGTATTTTTAGAGATGGGATTTCACCATGTTGACCAGGCTGGTCTCGAACTCCTGACCTCTTGATCTGCTAGCCTCAGCCTCCCAAAGTGCTAGGATTACAGGTGTGAGCCACTGCCCCAGCCTATAGGACGCTAGCCTGTAATTTTACATTCTAAAAAGTATTACTTCTCATTTTGCATGGCTGTATGATTCACCTAAGAAAAACTAATGATTTTAAAATAAATTTCAAGAAAAAGAAGAAGTACTAAATCCAGGAAAATGGAGGCTCTGCCAAGGAATAATAATGTCATGTGGAGGGAGGGGGAGGTGGCGGAGAAGGGAAGGGAGGTTCCTGCCAAGCAAAGCTGGGGGCTGTTCAATCAGTCCTATCAGTGCTCCATCAGTGTCTCCACTCCAGCCAAATCCAGAGAAAACAAGGAGTCAAAGATTCAGGTCAATAAGCTTACAGGCGATTTGCACAAACAGTTCCTCCAGCAAGGTAAAAAACAAAGTCATATTGGCTTTTCTTTTTTATTCCTTCTCTTTGAACTCCCTGGTCCAAACACATCCTGGAAATGTCAATGTTATATGCAAGAATTTAAAGAGCTGAGCTTCTTAATCCCGTTAAGAAAAAAGGAAAAAAGTTGTCTGTAAAGGTCCCCTTCCTTATTGAACTCAAAGTGATTATGGTAGAGCTGTCTTATGCAGATTCTGATTCCAGTTACTCAAGCATCAGAGGGGGCAAAAACATGTCATTAAAGGCATAACCAAGGAGGAAGGAAAGCATGTTCATTGAAAGGATTTATAAAATATAGCAAAATAGACTTTCTGAACTAAAAGTAATAATAAACTGAACATAAGAAAATAGGAAACAAAATACTATGATGTTTTATATGGGATCAAATGAAAAACAACAGTTACTACTCCCACAGCCAAAACTGCATAAAGATACAGTTAAAAAAACATTCTTTTCGTTATTAAGACTCTAGATAAAACTTTTGTTGCTTTACCTTAACATTCAGGGACCAGGGGCAGGGAGAGATTAATGTCAATAACTTCAACTTATATTTGTTACAGGTAACAAGGAGGAATATGGCTTTTCCTCTGTTATTTCTTAATCTTTAAACAAAGCCACAAAACTACAGGAAACGAAAGAAAGAAAGGAGGATGGGAGGAGGGGGGAAACATTTCAACGAGCCTGGCAGCCTATTGGCAGAAGAAGTTGAGTACAATGATGAAACTGGTTCTACTTCTCTGCCTCTTGATCTAATTCAAGAATGTGGAAAGACATAGAAAACACAAACCCAACTCTGCTATTATGGAAGGGAACAAAGTGACTCATATCATCCTCAAACACCCCCAAACTGCTGTTCTGGAAACCACATTAATGAGCTACAGATGGAGTCTCATCAAGCGCTTGGCTACAGGGATAATTCTGATTGGAGTTATCTGTATCCCCTGACAGCTTCCCCATTTTACCTGTTTCATTTTCCTGCTTAACCTTTCCTTTCTGCAGGCCTTTCTTATCCAGGCATATACAAACTATGTCGTGGCCATGTCTTACTGCAACTCTCTTCTGTGGCTCACACCCTATAGTTTCTTTCTACAATTCTGTTCCCGAAGGCTTCCATAGTAGTGGGAATCCAACAGATTCCAAGAGCAGCAGGTTCTACAGGTATGACAGTGCCTCTTCTGCTCCCCAGCTCTCTGCTGTCCTCTTCTGGCTTCCTATAACACTAACCTCACAGGTACTGCAGACTCGACTCAGTACTGGAAGCTCATTCCTTTCTCTCAAGTCTCCAATCAAAGTTCACCTTCCCCATCACTCTTTATGAAACAGCATATGTGTGCACACTATTTCACTCCACCAACTTTGCCTGCTTTATTTTTCCTCATGGTCCTCTATCTCACCGAACATTATAAAATGTGATTCAATTGTTTATTGCCTCTCTCTCTCTCCTCCTGAGAGTGGGGACTGACTTTTGCCTAAGGCTGCATCCCAGTTCTGAGAAGAAGGTCTGGCAAAAAAGCAAATGCTTAATATATGGGTTGAGTTGTACTGAATTTGACCTAGTGAACAGAAGTGAAAGTTTCTGCCAGTCCTATTAAGTATCTGATTATGTTTGCTTTCAACTGGTATTAATTACTTATGGGGCTAACATTAAATCCAAGTCTGAATAACCCAGGTTTTTATTCTATTTTCTTTAATATTCTTTACATTTTTTATGTTAAAGAATCTTTAAAATAACCTTTGCTTTCTGCACACTATGTGGACTCTTTCTGAATGTAGTGAGAATTTCTATTGTTACACCATATATCTTTCCTTATTTTATCTATTTCCATCATGACCCCTCTTTTTAAACCTAACATTTCCAAACTGAAGAGCTCTAATTTTAGTTCATTTCTCTAGGGCATTACTATACCCAAGAATGTCTCTGATCATTCTTCATATCTAGATGCAAGGACAAGGCATAAAGATTTTTCGTCTTCCCAAAGCAACTTTGATAGCATCATTTTCCCTTCTGGCCTTTGTTTTAAAATCATAACATCAGCAAACAATTCGTAAGGACCCTCTTTAACTTTTCTAGATAATCATTGTAGATAATTCAAAGTTGACTTACATGTAGTTTCTTTGGGGTTATCTTTGTTTTTTGTAATTCAATACGTTTTGGGGGAACAGGTGGTATTTGGTTACATGAATAAACTCTTCAGTGGTGATTTCTGAGATTTTGGTACACCCATCACTTGAGCAGTGTACACTGTTCCCAGTGTGTAGTCTTTTATCCCTCACCCCCCTCACCTGAGTTATCTTTTTTTATATAGCATTACATTCTACTAGCATCCAGTGACATTGATCTGATTATTCCTGTTCACATATTTTGTGACATTCTCCTGGAATTTATCCCAAAACATGTTTATTTCACTTTACAATTATTAATTAGAACTGCTCCATGCCAATCCCACTGTGAAACTCACTGTCTTTGAGTTTATCCAAGAATTGCTCATATATAGGCATTCCCACCTGCCCAGTAGTGACATAACTACAAACTCTGCAGGTTGCTTTCCAGACCACCTATATTTCAGTTCATATTGGTTTGCTTAGTTCTACAAATACATCGATGTACTTCCATGTCTGGCACATAAACCAGAAGAAAGGCAGACAAAATAACTGAATCGAAAAATTCAGTACCACAGGAAATATGTAGCACTTATGGACTGAGTCTTGATGTCTTCATCATCTATAAATTCAAGAAAATAATCTTGCTTGTTTCCTTCCTCCCAGAGATACTGTAAGGCAAGATGCCACGTAATCTAAACTCATAAACAAAAGATGACAATGTAAATTGAAAGTATTGCTTTATATTTTGTTAAAATGTTTAAAATCTAAAGGTATCAAAGTAAACTTCAAGTAGCATCTTTTTATCAACATAGTTCATTTCATTTCAAAGAAATGAAAAATAGGAACATGAAATATGCAATTAATCCAAAATAAAAAGAGACACAGGAAATGCCAATAGAATTGCCAGGTTCAAATTTTAAGCATGCAACTATAACAAGGGTATCTCTGAGATGGACTTATATAATTAAGAATTTTATACATTAATGCTAACACAAAATTCTGACCAACAATCTTGGACATTTCTGTGGAATCTTACATTATAAGAGTGATTTGGGTTTTATTTAATCACATGGTTTAGAATGACTAGAAACTTTACTAATATTAGTAAATGCGACTTTGAGACTTGTAGAAAAACTTGCCCTTCAACAAGAACACAGATAGTATCAGTGTGGAACTGAGGAAAATATTACAATAATAAGAGCCATTGAAGAACTATAATTTTAGTTCATCACTGAAAATATCCTATATAATAGAAATGCTCAATTTCAAAAGAAAGTAGAAACTTTATAATAAGCTATGTATTCAGAAATGTAGAGTTTTTCTTTAAAAAAGGTATGATAACATATGATTGGTTTTATATAAAATGCAGTTGCTAAAATATGACTAAAAATATGTAGTAACTCTATGTGTATCCTCAATATGCTCCCCTGATAATGTGTCAAAATTTTTTGTTTGGAGAACTTAGACCTTCTAGCCACATTTTTTTATCTGAACTTTTAAGATATCCTTTGTTTAACAAGAAAAAAACATTCAATGTACAAAATTTTTATGCTTGGGACCCATATAAGTAACTAGGTCACAGGTAAATTTTGGTCATGGGTAGCCTTTAGACCAAGAAACTTCCAAATAATCCAATTCATTTTCCAGTAAATATCAACAATATTTAAATTGTCATAAATGATTTAAACTATGTGCAAAAAATGTTTCATTAATGAACCCAAGATATTATTATTATTATTATTTTCTTTTTGAGATGGAGTCTTGCTCTGTCGCCCAGGTGGGCATGCAGTGGCTCAATCTCGGCTGTCTGTAACCTCCACTGCCTCCCGGGTTCAAGCAATTCTGTCTGCCTCAGCCTCCCGAGTAGCTGGGACTAAAGGCACCCACCACCACGCCCAGTTAATTTTTGTATTTTTAGTAGTGATGGGGTTTCGCCACATTGGCCAGGATGGTCTCAAACTCCTGACCTCAGGTGATCCGCCTGCCTCAGCCTCCCAAAGTGCTTGGATTACAGGCGTCAGCCGTCGCGCCCGGCCTAAAAATATTCTTCTTCAGAGGAACATGTCTTATTTGCTTTTCCAGTAATGACACTGGCATTGTTAACCATTTAAATACTTCTACTTTTATTTTTTTTTTTTTGATATGGAGTCTCGCTCCCGTCGCACAGGCTGGAGTGCGGTGGTGCGATCTCAGCTCACTGCAACTTCTGCCTTCTGAGTTCAAGCAATTCTCCCGTCTCAGCCTCCCGAGTAGCTGGGGTTATAGGCACCCGCCACCACACCGGCTAATTTTTGTATTTTTAGCAGAGACGGGTTTTCGCCATGTTGGCCAGGCTGGTCTCCTGACCTCAGGTGATCCACCCACCTCGGCCTCCCAAAGTGCTAGGATGACAGGCGTGAGTCACCAGCCTGGCAACTTCTACTCTTTTAATTGCTAATCTGTCCTCTTCCTCACAATTGGCAATAAAACATAATTATGTGTCACTGAGAAAAATTGAGAATTCAACAGAAAGATTAGTTTCTAATTTTCCAGAGAGAAAATATTCTCTTTCCATTGTAGCTAATCAACTTAAGTGAAGAATGGATAGCACTCCTTGCATGACCTCAAGGGACGAAAAATCTATCAAAGAGTTGTCTTTCTTTTGTACCAGTTCCAACTGACTTCAGTGGGAATTCCCTGGTCATACATTCTGCAAGAGTAAAATAATGAAATTATTTTCCTATCAATAGTGATATTACTATTTACCCTGAAAAATACCATGTGAAAATAAGAATTGTTATTCTCACCCATTATGACCTTCTACTTTCAAACTAAACATTACAGAATTATCTTATAATACATATATGTTATTTATTATTTAATATGGTCTCTATATCATATACTAAATATTATTTTGTGTACATCTGACATTAAACATTTTTCCAACTGTTTATTAAAAAATTAATAATATCTACTGAATTTTGTTCAGAACAATTGTAATTTAATCTTTTTTCTTAATTCCTAAAGGTCTGTCATTATTTTTCATGAGTTAGGACTCTGATTAGTATAGCTGGAGTGACTGTCCTAAGACCATAGTTACATCATCATGTAAGCATTTGCCATAAATCTATTTTCTCCCAGGAAACTACTACCTTAAAACTTGGAGTTCTTTACTCTTTCATTCAACATATCCCTTAACCAGAGATCGTCCCAAAATTTGCAATTCATACAGTAATACCTATCATACTGCCTTCCTGGATGAATTAAATTGACAAAAGGTATAAATCCATACATTAACTCTTTTATTCACCTTCTAACTCTCAGTTCCTCTCTTTACTGCAATATCACAGCATAAGGTAGGTCTTCTACAATGCACAAAACGATGTATTTCCTAATAAGAAAAAAAATTGAGATGTCTTCAAACATAAATTTAAAAATTATCCATCTCCAGACAGCTTAGATTTATTGCCATAGCTACATATCATCAAGAAATGGTTCTAGCAACTAAGGAAAATATTAATTTGGCTTGAAATCTGAGTCAACACTAGGAAAAAAGGCTATTCTGTTCATACTTTTCTCATTTTCAATTAAAAATCTCTGATGTAGGAGACAAGGACCATGCTACAGGTCATCTTGAGGTCTACATGGTTAAGGGGGTTTTTTGAATTTCAGTGTGTCCAGGTGCCATTCTGTTTCCAAAGTTTTAGGGCCAGGGGTTCTACTGACCACAGGGATGGGAGCTGACTGACATCTTTTGTTTCTGACATTTTTTGTTGACACCATCAACAAGAGAAAATGATACTGGAACTTTTAATGATTAAATATATACATGGCCACCAAGATATGTGAATTGACATTTTTTTGAGAAGCTACATTGGCACTCTTGATTTGAGACTATGAAGTCTGATTAACAAATTCAAACAAACACACACACACAAAAGTCCACTTTATTATATTTATCTGCGTAAAAAACAAACGTCTGAATAAAAATGGTGCATACACAAACACAGACAGACATACGGAAACAGACATACACTTCCAGTCAAGCCCTCTGCAAAAGCAGCTGTTCTAAACCAAGAAAGTGATCCAAGCATTTGTGAAAACTGCACATTGGTGCAGGAGGAGATAAAAGACTTGCAAAACAATCCGATAAAAATAAATATATAAGAATCATGAGAAACCTTAAACTGACTTATAAAAAAGTAAACAAATGAGTATATATGCTCCATGAGAACACAGTCACTGGCAAGGCCATCTGGCTCCAAGTCATGGCTGGAAAGAAGCTGCGGTATGTCTCAAGTGCTTCTTGGATTATATTGTTAATGTGTCAAAAAAGTATCTAGAATGGAGAAAGAATGTGTATTTTTTTATTTGACAATATCCCCAAAGCACCATCCTCACCGTTGAAAATAACATTAAACACCTAAAGCATTCGGTTTTCAAAAGGAATGAGATGGAACCTTGGCTGAGAACTCTCTGCCTCATTCAGTGCTAATATTTAATGCCTAATTTAGTGCCTTGTAAACAATTAACATTCAATAAATTCTTGTTGAAAGAATGAATGAATAAGTGATCAACATTAAATATATTACAGTTAATTGGCCAATAACATGAAGAATGTGCATAGTTAATTGGCCAATCAACGTGAAAATATTTGTTTCAATATAAAAACTTACTGGTTATTAGAGTGGAGTTGCTCATGTCCCTCAAAATAAAATTTTATGTTTAAAAAAATCTGCACTTGTTTTCAGATGGTTGAATTATGTGTCAGCACTTTGAGCACTATTATGCATTTTTTTAAAACATTACAAAATCATTTAAGTGGACTCACATACTACATCCAACCATCAACAATTACCTTTGTTACAAAAGTATTCCACTTCTTCACAACTCAGATTTTCAGGCCCAAATTCTGTGGAAAAGCTTTCCTCCAGTGGAAAGTCTCCTTTGGAGATGATGTCTGTTTCCTCTGATGGACATTCTTCTTCCTCATCTTCAATGGCATCTTCAAGCGGCCCTTGAAAAAGAATCAGGGACACTGTACCAAAAATATCCAAGGAAGACAGTGAAATAAAATCCTTAAATAGAGCCTTTTTTTGTTACAGTGGTGAGAAAAATAATATACTCTAAGTAGTACCACCAAGGGGACTCACATAAGATAATGCCACATCCGTATACACAAGAAACAATGACCTATGATGACAGATCCAAGGAAACCAGTGTCAGAAGTTATAACATAGAAAGCAACCTGCATCTCCATTGCGTCCCCACCCCCAACCTCAAGCCACAAACTTATTTTTTTGATTCGCTCTTTAAGAGCAAAACTGTGCACTTTATGTTCATTTGTTAGAATTAACTGCCTGGTAAAGAGTACAAGTCTCTTTTACACTGTTGTACAATTTTACCTGAGATTTTAATAAAGATTTAAAGTAATTGAAAGCATTTTAATTGAACTGAGATTTTAATAAAGTCTATACTTTTAAAAATCCATCTTAAGAGTGGATTCTGAGAAAAGATTTCATTATATGTGTTTGAGGCTTGAAGAAAAATTACATATTTCTCTCCCTGATGAAAGCATAACCCTATTCATAATTAATTGAATTTTTTCTGAAATGAAAAGTGGTTTTCTAATGAAAAAATGTAATTTGTATTTATGTGATACTTTTTCAGTAATAAAAATACAACTCCCTTGGAGAGAATGAGAGTGAGGTGCGCTACATTAATGGACCTATTTTATTGAAAGGAAAGGGAGGGCTGGAGTTGTTCAGACCGATCTGAAGTGGACTACGTGGGAATACCACTGGGCTGATTGTGAATTTCTGACTGCCTCTAAAGAATCAAAGTAACCAACTCATTTTAATAAGTAGAAACTGCATTTGCTCCTAAAGAAGTGATGTGGCATTTTATCCAAAGAACACAATTATGGTAATTTGTACTAATTGTCACTCATGGCAGCAGTCCCATCAGACAGGCTAAATACTCAGAGCTCAGGCAGCCTCTCACTCTCACTTTTTAGAAATGTGCTAGGAAATTTCCAGGTCCTAAGGAGCAATCTTATAAATAATTTAAAATAGTGCATATACTACAATTTATATACATATATATATATATATATATATATATATGTAGATAAATAAGAAAAAGTATCGTATCTAGTGTTTCCCCAAAAAGCCAATTGTAAAAGGACTAAATTCATATGACACCTTGGCATAGACAGAATAATTGGATGGGTTTAAATGAAGGGATATCCAACTAAAAATTTCTTACAGAGTCTCTTTGTCCTTTAAAAAAATGTGTTTTACCTTTCATTCTTCAAAAGAGCAAATGTTAAGAAGAAAAGGATGCCCTAATTCCACTCTGGTCATATCGTGTTTTATTATACATTCCGTATGCTCAAGGTAGAAGGTTAAAAGAACCAAGGATTTTGTTTTTGTACCAACCACATTCAAAAGTCATGCATCCCATATTAGATTTTATCTTATTAACTGTTTCAAGTTTAAAATGTATAATCTTTCACCTTTTAGAATAATTATGTCAAAGAGCAAGACAAGCAAAGAATATATAAAATAGTAAGAATGTAAAACATTAGAATCCTTAAATCATTTATTTGGTAATTTCAAGAGATAAGTTCAATTATTAATGCTAAGTCTAATGAGAATTATAATAGAATATTTCCCTTATTTTTTTTCAAAAAAATGTAATTATAACAACAAATTTGATCAAAAGAAGACATGAGCTATATCATTTGTTTCATGTAAGAGTTTCAAAGCACTTTGTATTTTTTATTTGTATAATTTAAGGGGTAGAAGTGCAGTTGTGTTACATGGATGTACTGTGGTTATATATACAAAACGAAATACTATATAAAGCACTTTCTTACATGATCTTTAAAATAATCCAGTGAAGTAAGTATGAGAATTATGACTATTTTCATTTTGTAGATTTGAAAAATGAAGTTCACGAGGTTAGTTAACTAGAATAAGGTTTCCAACTGATAAGTGAAAACGTTAATGTGAAAATTTAAGATTATGATTATTTTTTGAGAAAGGGTCTGGCTCAGTTGCCCAGGCTGGCGTGCAGACGTGCAGTCACAGCTTGCTGCAGTTTCAAATTCCTGGGCTTAAGTGATCCTCCCACCTCAGCCTCTGGAGAAGCTGGGACTACAGGCATGAGTCAAGAGATTTTAAAAATAGTTTTAATTAATATGCTACTATGCGAACCACTCTTTGGTAGTTATAAATGCATTGCTTCAGAAACAAAACTATAAAACATAGGTAACTTAGAAAATGGTTAATTCATATTAACATAATTATTTATTCATAGATGCTTAATGATCTAGTCTTTAAAAATCAAAAACTCTCTTGCTGCTCTTCTCAAGTTACTGAAAGTCAACCAAAATATTAGACCCCTCCCCAAAGTCAGAAAGATAGTCTTATAGACTTACCAAAAATAAAACAATTAATTACTATTACTTTTATTTGCATAATTTATATCCACACTAAATCAACATGTAAAGTAGCTTTTAATATCAGTTATAACAGAAATTACAATATATACTTCTTTTGAAATATATACTTCTTTTGGAATATATACTCTGAGTTTTACTAATGAAAAGTAAAGCTCCAACAGATATTTTCATATATAAAATATGAAAAATATAAAAATAAGTTCTTCTTTTTCTGGATGCTCTTCAATTACAAAAGCCTGTATATAATAAAATAATGTATACACATTATACAATGTTTAATTAACAGTAATATATATGCTTTCCTTTTACAAAATGAAATTCTAGGCATAGGTACTTTTTTAGAAGAGGATTTACTAAGAATAATATGTAATGAATAATTGTTTTAAATATCAATGACAACAAATTGGCTTCAATAGTATCATATCAATTTAAATTTAATCATTGTGTTAAAAATTATATTGAAATGCTCATGGGAAAATTTGAAAGAAAAATGTGCACATGAAGCATTTTTTTATTCTTAAATGTCAAAGTCATGTTATGGCAATTTTATATATATACAGATACATATGTATATTTATATAGACTTAATCTTTTATTTATCAAGGTTTTTGATAAGATCTTAATATTATATATTCCAGGGTTGTTTTATTTTACATGTTGGCTATTCCTTTGCAATTCCAAGCGTGGAATTAAAAAGAAGCACCTATATGTTTAAAAATGAATTATCAAAATTCAAATAAAAGGTGAAAAATCACTAAGCTCATTTGTTCAAAATTTTTTGAACATGAGATCTCATTGCCAATATTTAAAACAGGCCATAGGAAGATCATTTGATGACCAACTTGTATTTCTTCCAAAGCAACTGTCAGCTTTATATAATTACTGTACTTTAAAATAAAATGTGAAATAACTAACCATTTCTTTAGCTATGCCATCAAATCGGGCTTTGGGAAAAAGGTTTCTTTTAAAATGCACAATATTTATGGTTTAAGATCAGATCTCACTCTACTCTCTATATTGCATGTTTCTTTAACAGGAAAACCTTACAGATAATCGGTGGCCATAAACTAACATTTTAAAAGGGTAAGAGACACTTGAAGCACAAGTACAATTAATAGCACCAATGAAGGAGGGAATGAAGGAACCTCCTGTGTATGGATTAGTGGGCACAGAAGTCCACTTCAGAAAAATCACCACACATAATTTGACACAAATAATAATATCTACTCAGAAAAGGCTCACGACTGAGCTCCATGTGCCCTCATGGAGAAAATTACTTCTGATTGAGGCCACTTGGCAGGCAAGTGTGAGGAAATCTGAATTTCAGCTCTTCAACTGCTTCTGATTTATAGATATTCAAACACAGTCACCAGAATTAATAGTCTCAATGTTTATAAATATGAATATTTACCTCATTTAAAAATGCTAGTGATTAGTTTTACATCCTCAAGCTATGAACACAGTGGTGCTATATGTTAGGCCCATAACGCTGTTCATTGTCTCTCAGAATAAATGAGTAAGCATCCTCTCATATTCTATACTAGTTGAATAATGGGAATAACTGGGAAATTCTGATGAGTGCAAAGTAGTACTGAGTACTTCCATTTTCAGAGAAGAGAGGCAATTGTGTACTCAGGACCATCTGAATTGGCCACAGCTACCTTTGCACTCTGGAGAGAAAGCGGAAGATAAGAAGGGAAGTGTAGATTCACCACACCTGATGATGCTGATGGACAGCCCAATGTACAGTGAAGCTTTTCATCTAGCCAGTACCAACAGCTGCGCTGTGCAAGCTGGGCCTAAGGTGGGTATATCGGATGATTTTTCATTTGGTGGCTGTTTCAATGATCTGCAGTTTGTAAATGACAAATGGGATATTAAAGATTAAATAGTCTAACCCTATACACTGGTAATGTAATAGCTGAATAAAATGAAATTTTAAAAAGTGGATTTGCATGGTTAAGAGGCAGTTAATGGAGCACTTTGTCCCCCAGATAAATGAATTTATAAGAAAATTATTGCTACAATTTCAGGGGGTTAAAGAAATCCCTGAAATGCATCCATAGCCACTGGAGTAAGAGCTAGAAGGTGACAAAGAAAATTTGAGAAAAAAAAGGGGGGGATGAGAAAACATATAGGCATTCTGAGGAATAAGGATGAAAATGATGCAAAATAAGCAACACAATGAGGAAATGCAAGAAATGATAAAGAACAACATAGTAAATATTAAATCAAATACATATGTCTTTCAACAGACATTGTCTCAATAATAACTTTCTACTTTGGTAGCCTACTATAAATGGAACAACAACCCTCACCTAAATGTCAGATTGTCTTTGTTCAGATAAATTCAAAGCACTTCAGAATACGAAGCATCTAAGATGAAATCAAGTTCTACAAAAATTAATATACATTGTCATGTATTAACAGGGGAAAGAAATGCCAGCTTCTATGGTTCTGATATAATATCCCCCAAAAGGGATCTTTTTTCTTAAACAGTTATTGGCATTAATGTATTATACATTACTTTAGCTTGATATTGCATGCCTTTTGATTAAAACAAGACACTCTGTCATTATGGAACTACAGAAAGCATTCAATCTCCTCTTCATGCATTAATATTCTAAGCATCCTAGAAGCTGCACAAGACTAGCCACCTAGCAAAATGAGATTGTTTCAGAATACTGGGCAGCCTTGATTGCAACTGACAGGTGGGATGAAAGTCACATTAAAATATTATCATTCCCAATAATTACAATAATCCATCACAGTGTGCATAGAAATTCCACTAGGTGAGTTTGCCCCCAAAAACACACAAATATTTCCAAATCTTTTTATTCCAGAGCTTCCCAATGTATCCCATTTTGGATCATTTTAATATCAGATAGCATTATTAATATTAAAAATTAAAATTTCTATCACAAACTTTATGTCGTTTTACTTGTGCACAGAACAAAGAATCTATGTCAATGGAATACATTTCTCAAAATCTTAATCAAGTAATAAAAATGAAAGTGGTGGTGTTCTCCCAAGTAGCCAGCTCCTGTTTTATGCTCTTTTAAACTCCTTTGCAAAAGGCCCACTCACACAAAGGAATGAGCAGGTAAAGAAAGATCTCTAATGTATATAAAACAAAAGGAACCTCCAAATCACACAATTGAAGAAATATACATGTATATTTAAACACGAGATATATATATATGTGTGTTTGTGTGTGTGTGTGTATATATATATATGTATATATAGTGTTTGAATTGTGACATCATAATTGAGCCACATTTGTCAAATGATGCTACCTTTCAAAATATAAATATAAAAAAGGGATAAACAAATTCTGGTTCATGATTAATATATAAATACACAAATATAACAAAACTCTACATAGGTATACTCTATTTTAGTTGATAGGTAAAAGGAGTTAAAATACAACTTTTCATTTTAAACTTGTTACATTTTCTATGTGATGAAAAGGAAGGAGTGGACGGACACTAAAATTGGATGTCTCCTTGCCTAACAATCTGTATTCTTGGCTTGTATTTCTGTTAATTTCAGGATAACATTCACAAAATACAAAATATAAAGCTCTTCTAATAGGAAACTTTTAGTATGATATGTTCTGTACGTATATGTCCTGTTTGTTCAATTAGTATTGGTGAAAAAAATAACCCGACTCTAAATTAAAAGGCTAAATCCCAGGAAAATGTTCCCCTCCTGTCTTAATTATGCAGTAGGAATGTTTCTAGATTGAAAGTACTAATATGTTTTTACTAATTTTATCTGGGGCCTATCTTGTGGCTCTTAGTAGTTCCTCTCTCAGAGTTCTCAGCTGCTACACACAGACTTTCTTATGAATCATTACCCTGTAGGCACACCTCAAAATGCTTCTCACTCGGTTCCTATTACATTTGTCTCATGCATATCCCACAGAGCCATTTAATGAGAAGGGGCAGAGAAGAGGGACACTCTTTGGACAGTGCAAACCCATACTAACTCATGTAATTGAGCTTAACAGCAAGAACAAAATCTTATTTCTGTAGTCTAAAAAAAATACTATTTTAAACGAGCAAGTTCTTCCTGCAGTCACTCACTTTTAACAATAGTGGCATCAGGGGATCTAATAGGAAGGAAATATTTTTATTAATTTTTCTCTTATCTGCCAGAAGAATGTTGATTTTTTTCATTTACATTTGTTGCCTGCAGGTAGCAGACCAGAGAATCATATGGTAGAAATTCTTCTTTTTGATTAATTTCTTTCCATGTGTTATTTCTTATATATAATTGATTTTGGGCTTTTGCTCATAGCTGTACATCTTTTTTATATCTGTACCAACTGCTGTCCTTCAATCAAGAAAGTTGAAGGAAATTACCTGAATTTCGTTAAGTTTATTAAAAACGAGATCTGTGAATATTTAAATTGAGTTTTGAAATGTTAATGCAAAAAAAGATATTAGAGAATTTTTAATGGAGAATTCAATTTGACCACACACCATTGTAAAATGAAGGGGAAGGGGTCAGGTCGTATTCAAATTGTTTCTTTAGGGAGAAAAAATGTACTCTTTAATCTTATAAAAATGGAGTAATATTCTTTGCTACAAAGTCTTTGGCCATTTTTATAGATGGTGTTATTAACAGTTTTTGTATATAAACTTGAAAACAATTTAAATTATGTAAATATTATTCCCCCCGAAATGCCTTGCTTTGAGAACCTTCAAATTAACTGAATGATGCTAACAAGAACACTATTTTTCTTAGAACATGTGCAAGCCTTGCAAGCAGCAACTAATCTTACATAGTAGATTAAACACTGATATCACAGGAAAAATAAAGTCAGGGGAAGAAATACAGGCAAATTTGAACTAGAATCTCTAATGACTAATTTACTCTCAGGAAGTAACTCAGGCATTGAGAAAATTCAGTTCATTAGTACATGCCTTGTGCATTGACCCAGGAAGTTAGTGACAGAAATGGCATTGAAATTCAAATATTTTGTAATCAAGTCTCAGTCCAGAGTCCTATAAAGTTATCTCAGTCTATTGAAGATGGTAACCCTATCAAGAAGAAAATACAAAAGCATATTCATTACCAAAATGATATATTTTTATATGATTGAGATATATTTCAATAATAAAAAGCCCCTAATAGAAAATAAGTACAAAAGATGAAAGGCATTATATATTAGCTGATTCTCTTTTCTTTATGAGCGTTTCATGTATTTGTTTATTCATTAACTTATTCATTATCCACTTAAATAATATTTACTGAGGGTGCTAAACATGGTAGGCACTGTGACAAGCACTGAGATAACAACAATGTATAAGATGAGATGGCCCCAGCCCACAGTGAGTGGATAATCCAGTTAAGGAGACAAACTTTATATTCACAAGATATGAGACTGGTGGCAGGGTGGGCAGGAAAGGCTTCTCATATAATACCCTAGATACTAGCTATCTGTGCATTTTTCTTACTTCCTCTGCTATAATTCCATCTTACCCACATTTGCAACTGAAAGCAGCAAGAATATTATCCTGCGTTTAGCCAAGGCACTCAATATTTATCAAAATAAGGATTTTTCAGTTGAAGTTAATTGTAATAAAGTTGGAGACCAAATCAAAGTGAGAGAATACTGGGCAAATTAAAAAAAATCTAGACACACAGTGTCAAATTATTATTATTTTTACTATTGTTGGAGAAAGTTTATCCCACTGGACAGTGTGAAATCCACGGTCCTTTCGTGGTTATTCAATATACTCTCAGCCTGCCAGAAGTCAGCTTGAAGATGTGGGATAAGACAAGCAGCAATTTTTTTTTCCCCAAAGTGAGAACTGCTACCATAACAAAAACATCAAAAGCATGAATGTAGGATGTTAGTTTTTTTTAAAGCACTTATGAGGAAGAAAGGAAAGGATCTGAACCTATACACAGAACTCCTTATAAATATTATGTGGCATAAATGAATTAATCAAAATCTATAACTTTATAGACTTCTACAAGATACCACATATACACTTTCTTGAGAAATTTCAAAGCACCATCAAAATATTGCTACTATTCTTATCTAACAAACTGCATTCTGCAAAACTACCAAATATGTTTACATTCAAAATTAGTGGATAATACCCTATATGTTTATATAACAAAGTTAAGCTAGTACAAGTAAAAGGGAAGTGATTTCTAAGTTATTTTTAAAAATAGGTATAAAAGAATGTTTTAAATGGGGCACGGAGTCTTTTAACTCCAGAATGGATTTATATTTCCTTCTCTTGCTAGAGCAAATCAGACAATGTACAGGTTAAATTAAAACAACAACAGAAGAAGTAGCCAAACAACACTAAAAAGGGGCTTTGGCGACCAAGTTTCTTAAATCATTTCATAGGGCACAGATGAATTAAGAGTGGTCCTTAAAAACATTCAGCATACGTTTCTTTGTTTCATGTGTAACAATACAGCTACATGAAGGAAATGAAGAAAAGATAATCAATTCACTACAAAGATGTGAGGGGGAAACATTTAATTAGAGAAGAAAATCAACAAAAAATTTTGCATCGGGTTTTAGTCATTGCATATGTAAACTTTTTTCTTCTAAATTAATACAATTTGTATCTAGCCCACATTTCACCAAGTAGGTCAATTTCTCTTTTATAATCCTCTATTTTAGAATACCCATTCTGATTCTGCCCTATTAAGGCGATTCTTTTCCTATGCAATTAATTATTGATAAAACATTCCAAAAAGAAATTTTAATAAAATAACGGCTTCCAAAATGATGCCTGGCTTCGTTGGCTGATTACAAGCAGTTGATCAGCCCACAGAGTTCTCCAAGTTTGGTAACTGGACCAGCAGCATTAGCATCACCTGGTAACTTGTTAGAAAGGCAAATTAGAAATGGACCCTACTCCAGATCTACGGATTTCAGAAACTCTGTGGGGTGGGGCCATCAATCTGTGTTTTAACAAATCCTGTAGGTGATTCTGATGTATGCTCAAGTTTGAGAACAAATGTGCTGGAATACAAATGCTATCCCAAAGTCACTTTGTAATAGTATAAATTATATTTATTACACTATTGTCATTTAATACAAAGAGTACAATAATTTACAGTTTATACAGAGTCATTTCCTCAATTATGGAGAGACACTTTGTGTACTGCAACTGATGATCTGTAATCAACCTGGCTTTCACCTGGACAAATCCTGATAAGTGGCAGGTTAGGTTTACTCATTTAGTGCTGGTTAATTGTTCTTCCAAATAACGTCAGAGAGTCCAGCAAATGCTCAAATAACAACATTCTTTCAGATGATTCTGGGATAGAATAGACCTGTAGCCACTTCAGGCTGATCTCAAATGTTACTTATACATATCTGCCAAGAGTCCTGGATAATGCAAACAATTGACCGGGATGTGTTTTACTAAAGAATCTTCCACTGTGTGGCTATGACATGAAAACAAAGCTAGGGGACAGTATGTCAATTTTTAAAAATTATTGCATGCTGTTTGAGTCTTTTGAAAAGCAAGACCTTCCAACAGCAAAAGCATTCTCTTCATCCCCTCTTTTGAGGGCCTAACATTTCCTGAGACATGAGCAAGGGTACTCTGTCCCACCAGGCAAAGCTGGCTAATCAATTAATGACAATCAGATTGAGGGGACAGGTCCTGGCCAGATCACACACATGTTCCACTGCTCAGCATTTCTCACTCCAATACCTTCTTATAATCAGGTTCATGCACAAACCAAGTGTAGTCTGTGGGATTTTACAGGACAGCAACATAGCCAGCCTTCATTGTTAACCCACATACGTGGCTAACAAAATGACATGTCTTAGCACCACCACCACCTTGAACCAAATAGTCAAAGTGAGGGCAACGACAGAAATCTGTTCCATTTTTCACAAACAGGTGTGGCCTCCTGCTCCTGGAACACTGCCAATTTGGCCCTCCTTGTGGGTTTGACACAGTAAATAATGATGAATATTCTCTCTAAGCCTGTACAGTCCTGCACACTTGTTCTTTGCACAGCCAGAAAAAAAAAATCCTCACACAAAACAAAGCATTGTTGTAGATCCTGCATATGGGTTGGAATACAAACTTTACACAAATTCGCTAATTTCACAGGTGTATGTGTAATTTTCCAAATTTCCATTGTGACAGATCTCTTTCATCTTTAGGGGATGAAGAAAACCTCTGACAGATCTCGAGTTGCAAAACGCTGACAAGACGAAGGGGGCCATGTGAGCGGAGGGGAAAACAAAATCAACATGTTCAATCCACTCTAATTATAACATGCCCTGGGACACATATCAACACGGAACTTTATTACAAGTGTTCTATGTTGTCATTAAACCACCATAAAGCTACCTTGATTCAGTACCAGTGAACATCTCAAGAGGCTCCCAAAAGCACTTCCCTATAAAACATATCTTCAAAAAGACTTTTACTTTATACTAGCACATTAAAAGAGCGTCTAAAGACACAGAGGCACTCGATATAGCTATATTTTTAAGAACACTTACTCTCTGGAGAATTAGGAGAGCGCGTAGGGTGTCAGTGATAACAAAACTAGCTTGCCCACCCTGCTCAAGCAATCGCAACCTGGAGGAAGCATCTAAGGGCTATCTTAAAAAGAAAATATCCCTTGCCTTTGACAACAAAGCCTACAATAGAATAAAAGCAAGCCTCTTTACAGGCAGAAGTTATAGGGTAAGCCAAAAGGTGGAGAGCTCACATAAATGAACTCTCCTCTGGCAGTACTCCAATACTTGTATCATAAACTCTGTGCCAGCCTCCCTGAGACACATACCTATGCACTCCTGATATAAGCATCTATATGGCATCATATGCAGGAAGAAAACCAGGCTTAGTAGCTTCTTTTCCAATTGAACCGAATTTCATTTTCTCCCTTAAACTGTAAGAGTCAAAATGCATTTACCAAATCTGTTGAAGGGGATAAGTTGTAAAGTTCTTATTTCAATGTTAATTTAATAGCTTCTACTTAATGAAGACCCAGAAAGGTTCTCATCAGCAGCTACTCAACCAATAGCTCTCTCTTACTTGAACCGAAAAAATGCACATCCCTTTCCTTAAGATAATTCCAGAATATTAGATTTGTCAGGACTTACTTAACCTTCAGTGCATTGGCAACAAGTATGGGGGATTTCGCACCTTCCTGGACATTTAATTCATGTTGCTCTTAAATCCATGGTTTCTAAGACCTCAGAGACAGACAAATACATTTAACTCGAATACATCTAAGAAGAAACATTTTCCTATTTTCAAATAGTTGCCTTAAACATGAATTAATCTTTTCTTTAGTTTGCTTTTGGTTTGTTTCTGTTACTGTTCTTTGTTGTAATTCTGATTTGCCATTGAGCCACTAATAGCTACAACCAGCATAGTGTAAATAGCATGAAGTAAAATATATTGGTTTTTATGTGTGAATAATCTTTTTCCAGTTCAGTTATTATTTCCCTGCCACTGTTTAGAAAATCATTCTTTCACCACCCATCCCCTGTTTTGATACACTTGAAATATTTTACTCTTGTCTTATAAATATATAAACAAGTAAATCCTATCAGCAAATGCAAAAAAAAAATTAAAGCATTTAATCTGATTCCCACCCCACAACCCCCAGCTGTGGCCCTATGCTTTCTGATAGCAAAAAGGAAGGAAATACTCACTCACCTGTTGCCTAGCAGCACACCACACCACACCACCTTCCTCATTCCACTGTTCTATCTTGCAGTCAGGCTAACGTTTGGCTCAAGCCTCAAAAATGTATAGAAGAGTTTTATGAAAACATAGTCAGGTTCCATCTGCATTTTTAGAAAAATATTATGGTGCCTACTATTGGCTCTGCCATTCACTACTTTATCCCTAGTCGTATCTTCTAGGCCTCCCCTATGTATATTAACTTTATAGTGTGTAATATATTCATGCCAAAAGTTTGATTAAAAGGTAGCCTTTCAAGCCCCACTCTCAAAAATTTAGCAGCTCTAGGATAGGACCCAGGAATCAGCACTTTCAGTCTGCCATCCAGGTTATTCTAAGACAGATCCCACATTGGGACACACCAATTTGTTTTCTAAACCTGAGAAGGGTCAAGTGAAGCAGATCTGAGTTATGACCCTCCTTCAACAGTGTGAGGGTCACAATAAGAGTGGACCATTATCCAGAATGGTATTGCCTAGGTTTTCTTCTAGGGTATTTATGGTTTTAAGTCTAACATGTAAGTCTTTAATACATCTTGAATTAATTTTTGTAAAAGGTGTAAGGAAGGGATCCAGTTTCAGCTTTCTACATATGGCTAGCCAGTTTTCCCAGCGCCATTTATTAAATAGGGGATCCTTTCCCCATTGCTTGTTTAAAGGACTTCATAACTAAAACACCAAAAGCAATGGCAACAAAAGCCAAAATTGACAACTGGATCTAATTAAACTAAAGAGCTCCTGCACAGCAAAAGAAACTACCATCAGAGTGAACAGGCAACCTACAGAATGGGAGAAAATGTTTGTAACCTACTTATCTGACAAAGGGCTAATATCCAGAATCTACAATGAACTCAAACACATTTACAAGAAAAAAACAAACAACCCCATCAAAAAGTGGGCGAAGGATACGAACAGACACTTCTCAGAAGAAGACATTTATGCAGCCAAAAAAACGCATGAAAAAATGCTCATCATCACTGGCCATCAGAGAAATGCAAATCAAAACCACAATGAGATACCATCTCACACCAGTCAGAATGGCAATCATTAAAAAGTCAGGAAACAACAGATGCTGGAGAGGATGTGGAGAAATAGGAACACTTTTACACTGTTGGTGGGACTGTAAACTAGTTCAACCATCGTGGAAGTCAGTGTGGCGATTCCTCAGGGATCTAGAACTAGAAATACCATTTGACCCAGCCATCCCATTACTGGGTATATACCCAAAGGATTACAAAACATGCTGCTATAAAGACACATGCACACGTATGTTTATTGCAGCACTATTCACAATAGCAAACAACTGGATTAAGAAAATGTGGTACATATACACCATGGAATACTATGCAGCCATAAAAAGTGATGAGTTCATGTCCTTTGTAGGGACATGAATGAAGCTGCAAACCATCATTCTCAGCAAACTATCGCGAGGACAAAATCCCAAACACTGCATGTTCTCACTCATAGGTGGGAATTGAACAGTGAGAACACATGGACACAGGAAGGGGAACATCACACACCGGGGACTGTTGTGGAGTGGGGGAGGGGGGAGGGATAGCATTAGGAGATATACCTAATGCTAAATGACGAGTTAATGGGTGCAGCACACCAACATGGCACATGTATACATATGTAACAAACCTGCACGTTGTGCACATGTACCCTAAAACTTAAAGTATAATAATAATAAAATAAAATAAATTAAAAAAAGAGTGGACCATTATCTCACATCAGCAAATCCCTGAGGTCATTTTATTCCCTCCATATTTTATGTCTACTTTGTTCAGGAACACCCTTGTCCTACCTGGGGTTCTGGAATATCCCCCAATAGAAAACTTGACTCTAATTCTATAGCATTATTTCCTATGAAGCCTTGTTTCCACGTGTGAACAGACATATGATATCAATTTGACTATTTATTTTACTCATTGCACTTGCCAATTATTCATGTGTCATATGGAGACTGGGCTCATGAAGAAATTGTGGGGGAGTTCCATTTCATCATGCTTCCCAGAGTTCTTGGAGGGTTAAATGTGGCACAAATGAGGCAGCTCTAAATTAGGTTCTGGAAATCATTACCCGTACTTTTGGATTTGTTTTTACTATATAATAAGTGGCCTGTTATCGGGAGTTACATTGGAAGGGCAGGTATATCTGATGTTTTTATGAGCT
The DNA here is from genome assembly GCF_006542625.1 of Nomascus leucogenys. Lineage (NCBI taxonomy): Eukaryota > Metazoa > Chordata > Mammalia > Primates > Hylobatidae > Nomascus > Nomascus leucogenys. The sequence goes on along the minus strand of NC_044396.1, from coordinate 57,515,752 downwards.
GTTAATGAGTTCAGGATCTAAAATATTCTCAAGAAATCTACCAGGATTCCACACACAGCTACTGAATCTTTCACAAACTTTTGAAAGGCAATATGTGAAGTGGAGAATAAAGTTCAAAGTGTATGTGTATGTATGTTGGGGAAAGTTGCAAAATTGGGAAAGAAGTTCCTTCACTGAGGAGGTTAGAGTTAATTTGACTATTTAACATGACTCAAAGTGAGCTGAGTTGTCTTAAATTTGGTAAAAGTACCTAAGCACTGCACAGATTGACAAAAAAAATCAATAAGGAAAAATTCAGATTCATACGTGCTGAGTTAAAATTTAAAAAAGCAACCTCTCCTTTACAGTAACATCTTTTATATCCAGGATCATCAAGTAATAAGACATCAAATAGAATGTGGCAGATCACTAACTCAACCACTAAATCTCAAATAAATTAAAACAAAGAGGGAAAAAGAGGAATGAATCTGTTCCAATGAAAAAAATTCTAAAATAGGTTAGATAATAAATTCTATTTTCCACAATATATAGCAGTACACTTCCAATATGTTCCAGTGGATGAAGCCGCAAAGCCACTCTCTTAAAAAATCCTCCTGGAACTGGCTGAAGAAAAAGTACTGCACACAGAAGATGAAAGAGCACACATATTCTCCGTTCTGGAAAGAAGCAACTTGTCCTTCAGCTTCTTCAATCATTTCGATACCTCCTTTAAACTGTTTCATTTTTGACTACCTGTAGTAAGAACCCAGGGCCTAGGGCCAAATCTATGTGTTGTTGTTGTTGTTGTTTTAACACCAATAACCATCAAAGTCCCTTAGCATGACTAGCCCTCCAAGTGTATGGCAATTTTGTTCTGTTTGCAATGTCAGGGAGATCATAAATATTACCAGGAACTATCAGTAAGGAGAAAACAGCATGAACTGAGTATTTATCTGTGCCTGGCCAGGAATCATGCTAGACACTGCATGCTGCATCATCCTAACTTTACCATTTCATCTCTAAGGAGGAGAAATAACCGGCAACCAAGACAAAGCTGAAGGAGATCATAAAAATCCTAAAGTCCATTAATCCTCTGCTTTAGAGCCAGGCTATATCTCTGTTAAAAATGCATATGTTAAGTGCACCTAGGAGTTGGGAGTTCTAGATGGAGGAAAAGTGTGGAACATAGAACAAACAACATGCTAATGACTGAAAAAAATAAGTCTCAACTTTCTTCTCCTTAAAATAATTACTTTATAAAATGATTTTTTAAAAATCTACTTCATGTTTTCAGTAAGATTTTTGGAGCCCTTCTTTCAAATAAACAAAACATAAGAACCACTACAATAAAAATCACAATAGCCCAAATAAAAAGTATAATGATAGACAATATACAGCATATTTGATAATGCAGAAAAATTGAATTAGTGATGCTGATGTCAAATAATGACAAACAGCATGAGAATGCAGAAAATAATAACAACAGATTAAAAAGATGAGAGGTGGTAAAGAAAAACCAGAGAAGATGATTTATAGCGCTGGACCCACTAATAATACATAATCCTACATTTCTATTTACATTTAAGTAAATAGAAAATGGTGAATTAGCAGTAGATATAACACTATGGATTTACATATAATTATGAATTTCCAGGCCTGAAGAAAGTCCCCATATTTGAGATTAAGGAAAACAAAATCAACACTAAGTTTATCTTTGTTATATTTTTGAAAAGCAAAAGTAAAGAATCATCTTTCTATCCCCCAGTCTACCTTTCTATCCTCAAAACTAGCACTCTACCAAAATAGACCACCTACAAAGAAAAAAATAAAGAACAACAAAAGAAATGAAAGCTAGCATAACTTTGCAAGGGAAAGGTTATGAAAGAACATGATATTCAGTTAACTCTGAAATTTATGTGTAATGTTGACCAAAGCAGTCTCCAATCTTCTGGCTCTCAGAAACTACATCATAAGGTATAATTTCTACAGACTTTATTAAAAGATGTTCTCTCAACAGTGATAAATAATTAGCCATTAAGAATGGCAAAACTGTGCTTAAAAAGTAATTTGTAGGGACCACAAACTAGCTAAAGATAAAAGGATAATTTTTTATAAATGTCAAATTACAAACAAAAGTTTGATTTTGATGAGTCCAAATGCTTGTTGGGACTAATTTAACAAAATAAAATATTAGACAATACATATTAAAAGAGGAACTAAATTTTACCAAGGTTAGTAAACACAGATTAGATTAATAGAGAATAGGGAAGTGGGGCTGAAAAGAAGCCAAAGGATCCCATTTTTATTCCTCTTTAAAGACGGGTTAAATTATTTTGATTTTGATCATTAGATAAAAATAAATTTTTTAAACCAATTGGGCAATACTTTCAGATACCATTGAATAGGATTCCTGTCTTCCACATGTTTAAAGACACTAAAACAAGAATTAATCATACATTCAATAAAGACAAAATTAAAGTATAATCATTAGGAACACTAAAATAAAATGCAATAGTTAAGAGGATGAACAGAATACATTTAATTGAACAAACTGAAGATTAGAATAAAAAAGCACGTTAATTTTTTACTTGATAAACATCTTAACATGTTAAAGATGCTTCCAAATGAAACAATGGGCAAGATTTTACAAGTCAACATAAAAGGAAAATATAGAAAGGCTGACAATATTGGCATCACATAAGATTTAAGAAATTAGCAAATGAAAATTATAGTACTTTGGTTAAAATACACCAACAGCAATACTATATTGAGTGAATATTAACAAATTATTACTACAATGCCATATTGAGGAAACAAAAAATAAGGATATAAACAATTTGAACACAATTCATGATTAACACCTACATCACAAAATTACGTGTTACCATGCTGTTTCCTAAAAACAGGGAACAAATCTTTACAAGATTCCATAAACTACTTACAAACACTGATGAAACAACAGGAATTCCAAAGCTCAATAGTTTCTAAAAATCAAATGTTATTACAATGCAGTGTAATTGGAAATTAAATATAATTTTAAAATCAAATTTTTCTTAAAGACAACTTTTTAAAAAAGTGTAAGTACCCCTTTTCATAAAAAGTGTAAGTGATATGGTTTTGATAGTTTGGGGTTCAAATACTAGCTCCCCCTATTACCAGTTTTCTAACTTCAGAGTACCTAGGAGACACATCGAAACAAGTGGTAAAACTCCAAAGCAAAACAAGTAAGATGACCTGAAGGCAAATGATGAAATGCACCTGGCAGGTCATGGTAAGAACACACAGAATCATCTTAAAGTCTCAGAGTGCCTCCGAGCAGGATGGCCCTGAGATTCTCTAGAAAAAGTAGGGGAAATCTTAAAAATCTTTTAAACTTTGAAAATTCATTACAAAAAATGGTAAATACAAGTACATGCAATTTAAAGAGCAAAAGGCAATAAAACTTTTTTTAAACATCAAGCAGAATGTTATACTAACAAACTTGAAAATACATAAAACACAAAATTACTTTTAAAAACTTGTTCAATTTTAAAAATTTTAAGTAGAATACCAAAATTGAAAAATGACTGCAGAATGTAAAACTCATTAAACGATTATTAAATTAAGTCTGTATTTAATGATTAAATAATTTCAAACAGTAAAAAACTCCTAGAATTAATCTTGACCAAAAATACAGATGGCATTGAAAAAAAAATCACAAAACTTAATGAGAAAATAAAGAGCCTGTTTTACGAATGTGCCTGCATAACACATTCCTAGAAGTAGAAACCAAATATTATCAAGATACCAATAATCCCCAAAGTAAATATATCATGGTCTTCAATTTTAAAATTCCTTGGGGAATTTTTAGAAACTTTAAAAAAAAAAAAAAAAGACTTCCCTAAAGCAGCACTGTCCAAGAGAACTTTGTTTGCTGATGGAAATAGTCTATAATTCTGCATTGTCTAATATGGGTACTACTTAGCCCCAGTGTCAATGTTGAGCACTGAAAATAGGGCTAATGAGATTGAGAGACAGAATTTTTAATTATGTTTAATTTTAATTAATTTATATTTAAATATCTGTATGTGACTAGTGGCTACCCTATTAAAGTGCACCTCTAAAGCACGTAAGGAATAAATAGTTACATGAGTTGCAAATAAATACTACAGTCCAACCTAAATATATACCTAAATACATACCAAAAGTGCATATATTCCAAGCATTGGAGAAAATCACACAATGAAAACACCATCAAGTACATTTAGCAATAGACTACTATTTGTAAGAATTTAATAAACAATAAAGTTAGAAAAAATCAATTTTAGTTCTTATTTTGTATCATTTAAAAAATAAATTTCATATTTTTTAAAGAATTAAACACAAAATAATAACTCTAAGAAGCAAAATTAGTTATTAAACTTTTGAGCAGGGAGTGACATTTTAGACACAACAAACGAATCACGAAGCAATAAATAAATAGACATAAATTTATATAAAAATCAAAATAAAAATGCATCACAAAGGCCAGGGGCAGTGGCTCACACCTGTAATCCTAGCACTTTGGGAGGCCGAGACGGGCGGATTACCTGAGGTCAGGATTTCAAGACCAGCCTGGCCAACATGGTGAAACACCATCTCTACTAAAAATACAAGAAAAATTAGCCAGGTGCAGTGGTGCATGCCTGTAATCCCAGCTATTCGGGAGGTTGAGGCAAGAGAATTACTTGAACCCGGGAGGCGCAGGTTGCGGTGTGCCGAGATCGCGCCACTGCACTCCAGCCTGGACACAGAGCGAGACTTCGTCTCAAAAAAAAAAGTATCACAAATCTAAATATAGTTAGGGCTTCTGAATATTAAACTATCAAAAAATAAAAAAATACAACCTAAGGGGAAATGTATTCAGCAAATAATTTAAATCATGGGTTAATGCTTTATAATAACTACTCAGAAATATTTTGGGGCACCTCCTCTCTAGCTTAGCATGCCTTGTGCTAGTGGGTATGAATAGTGAATAAAGGAGAAAAAGTCCCTGTCCTCATGGAAGTTGTATCTAGTTGGAACAACAGCAACTAAACCATTAAATGCACACTTTTCTCAAGCCCCAAAGTGAGAAGTCGTAATTGATCCTTCACTTTCTTTCAGGCACACATCAAATCCATCATGTCCTTAAAAGCTCTACCTCCGAAACATAACCTAACCTGACTGCCTCTCACCATCTCCACTTCTTGTTTCCCTATTTTGAGCCACCTTTACCTTTCACCAGGGCTAATGCAGTGACCAGCTTTCTAATCTGCAGGAACCCATTCCAACCACTCCTACAATCCATTGCTTGTCACAGGATATAAATTACATCTTATTACTCCTCTGCTTTTATGTCTTCTGTCTACACGTAGGATGAAGTCCAAAATCTATATCATGGCCCACAAACTCCTACAAAAGAACCAGTTGGCTGTTGGCCCTACTTCTTGGAGATAAACTCAAACTCCTCCCTTCCTCCCTGAGATCTTGGCACATCAGCCCTCTTTTAATTCTTCCAACCCCAGAGCTCTTTCCTAATTTAGGGTCTCTACACTTGCTCTTCCCTCTGCCTGGAACACTCCACTTCTGCTGACTCAGTTCGTCCTTCAGGTTTGAGCTCAAATGTCCTCTCTGCTCCTCACAGAAGGCGTCACTGCCTCAGCCAGTCCATCCTCTCTCTCTATCTCAGCACAGTTTTTATTGTGATGGCTCCAACTAAATCGGTTATCTTACACAAAGTGGTGCCACACATTTGCTGAATAATGTACCAATTATACATATACGTATGTACCAATATGTATATATATACATATACATATATAACAGGTGTAACAAGAGGGCCAGGGAAGCGGTAATTACTATCTGAGCTCTGCCTGCTCTCAGATCAGTGGCAGCCTTAAATTCTCACAAGACCATGAACCCTATTGTGAACTGAGCATGTGAGGGATCTAGGCTGCATGCTCCTTATGAGAATCTAATGCCAGATGATGTGAGGCAGACCCGCTTTATTCTGAAACCCATTCCCCTATCCCCAACATTCCTGGAAAAATTGTCTTCCACGAAACCAGTCCCTGTGCCAAAAAGGTTGGGGACTGTCATTCTAAAAAATAATTGGAGAAGACAAAAATCATCGATTAGCAAAATCCATCACAATGTCTGTTCTAAAAGGGAGATATCGGAAACAATCTAAATGGCAATGGAAGTTGATTTCAAATCTGTAAATCCATATCACTGAGTGCTATGCAATCTTTTTTTTCAAAATCTGTTTCAGAGGAATGCTGATGACACAGAGAAGTGTTCAATATATATTAAATGAAAAACTAACAATATGATCCTTATATAGTCAGTTCTAATCCGCTTTAGATTATAAAACCAAAAAACCAAGTTTGCTAGAACTGAGCTTAATTATTCTGAATGAATGAACAATCTAAGTAAAGTTTATGAGCTCCTTTGCATAGACTTTACATCCTATATTTTTGCTGAGTTTGTCTTTTTTGTTATAAATTTTTAAAAAATACATGAATTGACCTGTGGATATTTTTTGGTTATCATCTCTTATGTTTTCCTTGTATGTTAACAAATAATATCTGTGGCCCATGAGGATCTGATGTAGCTGGTTAAACTTCTCATTATGGCTGAAAGGTACTTTGTAGTCACTACACTTCATTTGTCCGTGGTATATGCACATATCTGATTTTTTTTTCCTGTTATATCGGTTGGAGTTACATGGTAGGGGAAACGGTAGGGGAAACCAAGTCTGTCTGGAGAAACAAACACAATTTGTTGTGTTTATATATCGTGTATCACCAGTAAAAGTCTTGTATATGGCACAACAAACTACAGGAAATTTTAATAAAACTTAGTTGTCAAAGAAGACATCTTTACTCTTATGAAACAATATTTCAGGGGACAAAATGTTGGCTATTTATCGTACCTCTAAGAGCAAAAGCTCCTCAGTAGCTCTATTAAACACTATCATTTTGAAGACAATTTTAAACATGAAAAAACAACCACAAAAAGGAAGTACCAAATAGCATCATCTTATGCTATAGCATTAAAATTAATAGTAATCATGAACAAATACATTGAAAAACATGAATTTAAACAGTGATCAACAAAAGCAGTACAGCAAAACTACTTTGCTGTAAGGTGATAAAATTTATTTTTTTAATCCTTATGGTTCCAAGAATATTTATTAGGTATTTATAGATTAGGTTATATTACTTAAGTTATGTGATTATAAAATCTGGTACATGAAATCATATTAAAGCGGTTCCATTTTATATTAGTAATCTTTTATTTTGATGCATATCTTTACTATGACATCAATACTTGAGATTGATGATTGCTATGCTGGTAAAAGGGAGGAGCTGAAAGAGATAAGATATGATAGAGGGGGATGGAAGAGTAGTGTGAGAAAAATACAACTAATGAAATGGCAGAAGCAGAGTAGATGCTGGAAGTGGTGGTCGGAGTTTGTAGGAGTGGTGTTTTTGTTGCTTAAATCAAGATAAAAATACATTATTTGAAGTTTCATTTGTGTTATTTCTTGAGTAATATGTAATTAACACCGACATTTACATTTAATCAGAAACATTTAATGGAAAATTACCTGGTTATAATGTTACTGGCAATATATAAAAGTCGCATAATTAATACTACAAATTACTGAACACAGAGCACAAGGATTTTTTTATATCATATGAACAAGTTCAATGTTCTTACAGCCACTGAAACACAATAATTAGTTCTTATTGGCTTTATTTTCTTGATCAGCAATATTTTTATTTTGTTAGACTCTAAAAGGCCATACTAATGCAAGTGAATGTTGTCAGGAGTCTTCCTCGTTGTCCTTGAAATGCAACATAAAAAGTAAAGCGTGATAAACATGCACGAACGGAAGATATTTATGCTCTAACCAAATCAGCAGATTAAGAACCTCTTTTCCTGATGTCTGAACCAATCTTCATTCCTAACTTCTTTTATCTAAAAAGGGCCTTTTCTATATTGAACATGTATTACTTTCAAAGAGCCTTTAACCTGTTCTTCATTCCCACAGCCACAAACACAACATGAACATATTACTGCAGAAATGTGTTACAAATAGGAATCCAGCTCTTCCCCATGTCAAAGAATCACACTGAATAGGTACACAGTGTTCACTCCCACCAGGCCAGAGAAAGGCGGGTACTCACACTCTATCCAACATAAACTACTCACATTCTTGCCAGGCAGCCTAGAAAAACTCTTCAACAGGCATAACCAGAGAAGCACTCCTATAGTCAATGTTTGCATATTCACATGTATCTAAGGAATATGCTGTGTGAATGCCACCCCCCTCAACACACACCCCTGTGTCTTTTGTTCCTTCTTTGTTTCCTATCATGGGCAAGCTTTACTTGATACACACTGGTGCTGAGAGATATGAGTGAGCATGACCAGAGAGGCTATGGTAAAATGTAGAAATATGGTAGTTGTAAACAATGGAAAAATAACATTAAAAGACACAGCAATGATGGAAATGTAATAAAAATCACAAGCTTAAATACTTGAAGGTACGGAGCTCAAAAAGCAATTAAGAGACCCTTTGAATCATTAGTCTCAGAAGTCGTAATACGAAGTATCACTTGGAAAACAATGACTGGCTCGTGCCTACAACTAGGATAGAGTAGAAGGCGGACCTTCCTGCATTTAAACCTTGATTCTAGCCTTGACAAGCTGTCTGACTGTGAGCAAGTCTCAGAAATTCGGAGTTTCCATTTCTCATCTGCAAAACTAAGATACTATCTCATAGAAGTTATAAATTACATGTGTCCAATTATGTTACGAATGTAGCATGGTGCCTGATATACTTTAAGTATTCAAAATATGTCAATGTATTATGTTTGAAATACCTTTATTAATAATTATATAAAACCATTGTATGGGGGGGAATAGGGGACAGATCGACATGGGAGAAGTGTGCTTATTTTGATCCCTTGAAATAAAACATCACACATCTAGAAAGAGGAAGTGGCTATGCTAGGAAACTCCCTCTAGAGTTCCAGAGCCTTCAGATTCAGGTGGTGTGTGAGGACCCACATTATTTTGTGATTAAAGAGGATTAGATAAAATGTGGATCATACCATCTCTGGGGTTAGTGTTCTAACGCACTAAGAATTAAATGACCCCCTTCTTATTTACAAGAATATAAGAAAAAGGTTTCTAATTAGAGAGGACACACGGTAATACTAAAGATATACATTTATTCCATGAAAACAAAAATAAACTTTCATTTCAGATAAAAAGAATTCTCTCTGGACTGTTTAGGAAATACTGAGAGAAAGTGCAAAATTGGAGGCAGCATAAACATAATGAACATAGACAAACTATGGCAGCTTCTGTAGAGGAAGGATTTGGTAGGGCCCTGGGGACATTCTTTGCAGAAACTCTTGCTTCTGTGTCATGGAGATACGTAGAGACTGTAATAGCCTGGACCAGACCCAGTAGAAACAAACTAAAGATGTCTTACCTTCCACGGTGCTTTTATACTGAAATTACAAAGTTCTAGTCACAGACACTACCCAGGAGCCACAATGGGAAAAGGACCAGAAAAGACTGTTTGACACATACACGATTCCAGAGAATCAAAGGAGCCTGCATACTGGCACAAACAGGCATCCCTTGTTTCAAGATTCCAAATGCTGCTTCATAAGGATAAACTGATTTTAAAATGTTGAAGGCATGAAAAATACTACTCAAAATTCAACTCATTTAATGCCTCACCCTTTAATTTATTTTATTGCCTCAAGGGTGGAAAAGGCATGTTCTTCACTGTCTGTGAGACAAGGAGCTGTGCCAAGCTAATGCTAATGGGAATTCTGTGGCCAGAGCCCACACTCGAAGCCGCTCATGCACACTTCAGTTTGGGATGTACTGGCTTTTACAAAATAGCATAATAATATGCATCCTAAAAGAGAGAGCTTTTTGGTTTAAAACTTTTGTTCGATACATTATACCTACTCAGCTCTCCCAGAATATGAAACATCTGAATTACATTCTATACAGCGTGTAATCCCAGCACTTTGGGAGGCCGAGGCGGGCAGATAACGAGGTCAGGAGATCGAGACCACGGTGAAACCCCGTCTCTACCAAAAATACAAAAAATTAGCCGGGCGTGGTGGCGGGCGCCTGTAGTCCTAGCTACTCAGAGAGGCTGAGGCAGGAGAATGGCGTGAACACGGGAGGCGGAGCTTGCAGTGAGCCGAGATTGCGCCACTGCACTCCAGCCTGGGTGACAGAGCAAGATTCCGTCTCAAAAAAAAAAAAAAAGGGAACTTTCAATAACATTTTAAAACCTTTCAATTTCCAGATACTACTAAGATAGTAACTTTTTTTTGAAACTGAGCTAAAGAGTAATATATTCCTGCTGAAATAAACAACGCAAGAGGAAAGTGATACATTCCATAGAGTTAGCATGTCAGTAAACAGACATATTATATAAAATACCCTTCCCTAAACAAAGGCAGCAGGGAGCTCCTAGAGATGCCCCTGTTTGATTTGCTCCCATCCAAACTCCCCACCTGCAGGAGCATCTCAATATGAAACAGCAGTTAGAAATATTTAGGTCTACGGCCGGGCGCGGTGGCTCACGCCTGTAATCCCAGCTCTTTGGGAGGCCGAGGCCGGCGGATCACTAGGTCAGGAGATAGAGACCATCCTGGCTAACACAGTGAAACCCCATCTCTACTAAATATACAAAAAATTAGCCAGGCATGGTGGCGGCCGCCTGTAGTCTCAGCTACTTGAGAGGCTGAGGCAGGAGAAGGGCGTGAACCCAGGAAGCAGAGCTTGCAGTGAGCCGAGATCGTGCCACTGCACTCCAGCCTGGGCGACAGAGCGAGACTCCATCTCAAAAAAAAAAAAAAAAAGATATTTTAGATCTAATTTTATAAAATTTCAATAGTCAAATTGGTAACTTACCAAATTGTGGTTAGGAATAAGAATTCTGACCTAAAGTCCAAGATATTTTAATTATCATAACATCCACAATTACACTGTTACATTTAATTTCCAGTTTAGGAATCAACAATCAAACTCTCTGGTAAATAAACATATGCAGTCAAAAATCTCACCGAAATATTCCTTGCACAAAATGAATTTCTCCCACCCAAGACTATGCCAACATTAACTTACTCTCATATAACAGAACGTGGCTGATTTGTTATCATAATAAACATGCTCTGGCTGAAATTTGTCTTTGCGTTATACAGGAAGAAAAAGGCCAAGCTCTGAAAAGAGTTTATCTGTGGTTGTGTAGATACTAAATGAGTATCTTTAATTCCTTTAAAGAGAACACCCTGTTTTTAGGTATTCTCAAAACCTGGAGATACAACCATTTTAGTGATACATTCCATATTTAAATTCTGAAGAAGAAAGGAAAAGAAAGAGAGAGAGGGAGGGAGGGAAGGAAGGAAGGAAGGAAGGAAGACATTCTGAAGAATATAATTTCTTCAGTACAGCACATGCTTCAGCTATTTTTATTAGGCTGTCTTCTACACCAGCCACACTTCCAACGGCATGGTTTAAGAGCAATAAAAGGCCGGGCACGGTGGCTCACGCTTGTAATCCCAGAACTTTGGGAGGCCGAGGTGGGCAGATCACGAGGTCAGGAGATCGAAACCATGGTGAAACCCCGTCTCTACTAAAAAATACAAAAAATCAGCCGGGCGTGGTGGCGGGCGCCTGTAGTCCCAGCTACTCGGAGAGGCTGAGGCAGGAGAATGGCGTGAACCCGGGAGGCGGAGCTTGCAGTGAGCCGAGATTGTGCCACTGCACTCCAGCCTGGGCGACAGAGCGAGACTCTGTCTCAAAAAAAAAAAAAAAAGAGCAATAAAAATATTTCTTTAAAATATTTTATACATCAGACTGATTAGATTGGTCTTCACCTGGATATTAGAGGCTTTAAAAAATTACAGATGTTACGAATGGAAAGCACCATACAGTTTATCACAAAATCCCCTCATTTTACAGATGAGAACACTGAGGGATTCTGACCTTTTTTTCATAGAACAAGAACTAGAAACCAGGCTTCCAGTTATTATTCCATGCCTTTGAACCACATGCTAATGAAAAGACAGCCTTACACATAATTCCAAGTGTTAAAGCTTCAAATAGGACTTGGATTTAAGTAATAAAACCTATTATCTGACACTATAAGCACTAAAAGAACTGAAAAAGCAAAAAGATAGAATTTAGTACAATCTCTCACTTATAGATTAAGAAATGAAGTTCAAAGGGGTGAAGCAATTTGCTTGTTTGCATGTTTCAAAGACATCTCTACTGATACTCTGTTTAATTTGGATTACTAATTATGCAGTATTTAATGCTACTAGTGACATTATAGTAAAGTAGTTTCGACAAAAATTATAATGACCAAAACGTAAGTTTTGGTGTTTTTTAAGTATTCTTCTCTCCATCAGATTATATGTTAGTTATTTTTGTACAGCTCACAATATTCAGAAAAGTGTTTTGGTACATAGTGGACACTTAGCAAATTTGTTAAATTTTATCATATTGTAGTTGGACACTAGACAAAGGAAGGTGACATTTTACAAGTATATGTGCTACAGTGTGGCTTTATCAATGGTCTTCATGAGATTACGTAGATACACTGCAAGTATTTCCCATTCAGCCATTTGAAAACTATAATTACTTAGATTAATTTATTATTACTAGTTGTAAGCCATTTCGTAATTAAATAACAAGTTTTAAATGAATAGATAAAAGCACAGACTTTAACTCCATTTTGTTAACCTTTCTGTGTGAAAGAAAAGGTAAACTTTGAAGAGTAGATTGGGTTAACTTCAAAGCCAGATTGGTATTTCAAGCCCTCTGTTGAGACCTACTGCTCAGAAAAAAAATTCCTTTCAAAATATTACTGCTCATTGACAGTGCACCTGATCACCCAAGAGCTCTTATGGAGATACACAAGGAAACCTACATTGTTTTCATGCTTGCTAACAAAAATCCATTCTGTAAAGTTTGGCTTTCAAGTCTTATTAAGGAATACATTTTATACGGCTATAGCTGCCATAGACAGTGATTCCTGTGATGGATGGACCTGAGCAAAGTAATTTGAAAAGCTTCTGTAAAGGATTCACCTTTCTAGATACCATTAAGAATTCATGATTCATGGGAGGAAGTCAAAATATTAACATTAACAGGAGTTTGGAAGAAGTTGATTCCAACTCTTATGGATGACTTGGAGGAGTTCAAGACTTTAGCTGAGAAAGTAACTACAGATGGGCTGGAAATAGCAAGACAACTAGAATTAAAAGTAGATCCTGAAGATGTGACTGAATTGCTGCAAATCTCATGACAAACTTCAACACATGAGAATTTGTTTCTTAAAGATGAGCACGAAAAAGTAGTTGCTAGAGATAGAATCTACTTCTGGTACACATGTTGTGAATTGTTGAAATGACAAAGGATTTAGAATATTTTATAGACATTATTGATGAAGCATAAGTAGGGTCTGTGAGGACTGACTCTAATTCTGAAAGTTCTACAGTAGATAAAATACTATCAAACACCATTGCAAGCTACAGAGAAATCTTTCATGACTGGAAGACTTAATCAATGTGACAAACTTCATTGTTGTCTTATTTTAAAAAATTACCACAGCCACCTCCACATTCATCAGCCACCACCCTGATCACTCAGCAGCCATCAGCATCAATTCATGACTTGCTGAAGTCTCAGATGATCATTAGCATTTTCAGTTAAATAAACTGTTTTTACACTAAGGTATATGCACTATTTATTTATTATACTTTAAGTTCTGGGGAAAGTCCAATATATTGTGAGAATTACCAAAATGTGACACAGGGACATGAAGTGAGTGCACACTGGTGGAAAAATGGTACCATACCGAAAGATTTGCTTTTGTTGCATAGCTCCACAAAACTTCCATTTGTATAAAATGCAATATCTGCAAAGCACAATAAAGTGAGACACAATAAAATGAGGTATGCCTGCTAAGCCACAGCAATCACATTTATGCTATGGAGTCTTGACTCTCAGTATGTAATTCTGAAGATTCTTCTAAACCCTAGATATGCATTTTTATACTTTTATCCTGCATTCACGTAAGTGTTTCATCAATATCTTCAACTCCAGGAATCTAAAATTAGCTCATTATCTCTATTATCTCCTTCATCTCAGTCTGCAGTTTCTTACATATTTCCAATCTAGGATCAATTTAAATACGATCAATTTAAGCTAGAATGTTAATACTACCAACAATTTAGACTCCTCCCTGGTATAATTCCTTCCTCATCTGTCTCTCCATTTTCATTACCATGAGTATATTAAGGTTGTGTTGTATAATAAAGAATTTATCTGGTCTTTGTCCTGGACAGGAATCCAAAGCCCTTGGAATTTCTCAAGTGATAGGAATGTCTCTGTCTTTCAAAGTGGGCCCCTCACTGTAGAGGAGGAAATGGGGGAGTGGAGATCGAGTTCAGTCATGTTGCCAAAGAGTCAATCAATCATGCTTATGTAAAGAAACACCAACAAAGTTGCTGTATACTGAGTCTTGGGTGAGCTTCCTGGTTAGTGAGCACATCCAGAATGATGCATTCCGAGTTTGTGAGAATACACGAAAGCTCTACTTTGAAACCCTGCTAGACCTTGCTCTATGTATGTCTTCATTTAGGAGGTTCTGCTTTTTTATTGTTTATAATAAAAGTATTGTCATAAGTATACCCTTTTGCTGAGTTATGTGAATTAATCTAGTGAAGTATCATATCAACCTAAGGGAGTCATAGGAAACACCAAATTTGTCGCCTGTTAGTCAGAAGTGCAGTTGGCCTGGGAACCTCTGAGTTTCAGATTGGTATCTGACAAAAACAATCTTACTGGGGTCTTTGCCTCAACCTACAGAGTCTACACAAACTATAGGTTGTTAGTGTCAGAATTACAATACAGTATTTTAGGCTACCAGATAAAATACAGGAGACTAGTTAAATACAAATTTAAAATAAATAGCATGATTTTAATATACATAAATACCAGATATTACAAGGGACGTACTTAAACCAAAAATTCAGAAATTCATATTTAAATGGGCATTTTGAGTTTTACTGTTACTTTTCCTAAATCTGACAAACTGCACCCTAAATAAGGCTCTCATTTCTCCTTATCTAGAGGTCTAATAACTGCCCTTCCTTTTTCCTGGATCTATCTTTTCAAATCCCCACTACATGCTGCTTTTAGATTATTCTTCTTAGACATAGCTATGATCAGGTCTTACCTTGACTCAAGCTTTCTCATTACTATATAAATACATAGAGATTTGTTAGCCTGGCATTGATGACCATTTACAAAGCACCACAGACTATAGAAATTAGTCAGAACTGGGTTGAAATTCTAGTTTCCCCATATACCAGCTGGGTAAAATTAGAAAACTGATTTTCTCTCTCTCTGGTTCCCAATCTCTTCATTGTAATATGAGAATAACAATGTAGCAGAATGTTATTTTGAAGAGAAAAAGCAACTTTGGATCTACCCTTAAATGGTCAATGACATTTGAGTAGGCATAGAGAATGAACCCATTCTAGCATTTTTTGACTATTCATCTTTATTAAAGGTCTTGGCTTTTGTGACACTATTTCCCCCTCTGATTTTCCTCTTTGTCCATTTAACCCTTTATATGAGTGCTTCCAGAAAGTTGTGTCATTGGTCCCTTTTCATTATATATGCTTTTTCTAGTGATCTTCTAAGATCTTAAATACTGTTAAACTCCTACTATATGCTAATAGATTTCAATTATGGATGCTACAGATTCCAACATCCATCTGTTTACTAGACATGTCTGAGTGTCCTATGGTTGCCTTAGGCCTTCTCCTACAATCCTTTGCTCTTCCCTCATTGCTTGTTTCTTTAAATCACATCACTGTTCAAAGTAGGCCATCCAGAAGAGTCAGAGTATCTATTCGTCTCTCCCCTCATGCCTACACACACACACACACACACACACACACACGCCATTAAATTCTGTGGTTTTGTTTTCTAAATTAGCTCTCTCCTCTGTATGTGCACTTTCTCTCCTTTCCATAGGGCCATTAACACCTCTTCTCTGGACTATTGCTACAGTGTATCAGTGAAAGTCTAACCTCCAAACAGAAAGAGTTCTGAGTTCTTAACTAGAAGGAATTTATTTCAGGGAACTGGGCACACAGGTTGGAAGAGGACAGCAATGCAACCCGGATATTAGCAACAGCAGGAAGCTGTTATCTTCCCTGAGCTAAAGAAATAAAACAGGAGAATCACCTGGCAGAAGCCAGGACCACAGCAACTGTTCTTCCTCCATCCTCACTCCCTTTCAAGGCATATTCTCCAATGCTGCCTTTCTAAAACGTAAATCCCATTGTTTGTCCCAATGCCGGGAATTCCTCAGTGGTTTTCTACTGCCCGCATGTAGTCAGAGCTTACTGCATTTTTGACTGCCATGCTGTGCCATGCCCATCACCCCCCAGAAGGCTTCTATTCTCTTACAGACTCCATTCTCTAACCTGGAATCCTCCCACCCCACATGCTAACAACTGCAAATACCTTCTCATCTTTCACGACTTATACTGCAAGTCATTTTTATTATGATGTCTCCCATGTTGTGTGTTCTCCCTCTATTTCCCTCCTCTTTCTCTCTCCCTCCCCCAACCCCATCTCCTTTTCCCTTTGCTCTCCATTTCTTCTTCTCTTTCCTTTTTTACTGTCACTAATGGTATGAGTTGTTCCCCCAGGAAAATCTCTATGTTGCCACTGATTTCACAGTACTGCAGTTGTGTGTGTGTGCACATTCATATGCACGTGTTTGCATATTTTGGCATGCAATATTCAGTTATATGTCTGTCTTTACCAGCTTTTAGCTACCTTAAAGGCAGGAGTATTCATCACATATCCTATCTTTTATCAGTTCAATAGTTTCTTGAAAGATGTCTTGAATTAATTTTGTGCTCTCAAATATATTTATAGGTTCACATATTTCTAAGACTGGAAGTAAAATCTTAACAAGCATTTTATGGGAATTTCTTATTGCATGAGAAAAAATTCTTGAAAGAGAAAATATTTCTTACATTAGTTTTTCCAGGGCGAATACAGGTTGTCTTTTTTTCTCTGATGCTCTTTAAACACAGTTTGAGTGGGATTGAGAGGTGACAGCGTGCTGGCAGTGCTCGCAGCTCTTGCTCGCTCTGGGGTCCTCTTCTGCCTGGGCTCCCACTTTGGGGGCACTTGAGGAGCCCTTCAGCCCGCCGCTGCACGGTGGAGCCCCTTCCTGGGCTGGCCGAAGCCGGAGCCAGCTCTCTCAGCTTGAGGTGAGGTGTGGAAGGAGAGGCGCGGGCGGGAACCAGGGCTGCGCGCGCACTTACGGACCAGCACCAGTTCCAGGTGGGCGTGGGCTCCGCGGGCCCTGCACTCAGAGCAGCCAGCCAGCCGCCCCGCCAGCCCCAGGCAGTGAGGGGCTTAGCACCTGGGCTAGCAGCTGCTGTGCTCGACCTCCCGCCCAGCCTTAGCTGCCTCCCCGCCGGGCAGGGCTTGGGACCTGCAGCCCGCCATGCCCGAGCCTCCCCCACGCTGTGGGTTCCTGCGCAGCCCAAGCCTCCCCAATCAGCAGCGCCACCTGCTCCACAGCGCCCGGTCCCATCGACCACCCAAGGGCTGAGGAGCGAGGGCGCACAGCACAGGACTGGTAGGCAGCTCCACCTGCGACCCGGTTTGGGATCCACTGGGTGAAGCCAGCTGGGCTGAGTCTGGTGGGGACTTGGAGAACCTTTATGTCTAGCTAAGGGATTGTAAACACACCAATCCGCACTCTATATCTAGCTCAAGGTTTGTAAACACACCAATCAGTACCCTGTGTCTAGCTCAGGGTTTGTGAGTGCACTGATCGACACTCTGTATCTAGCTACTCTGGTGGAGACTTGAAGAACCTTTATGTCTAGCTAAGAGATTGTAAATACACCAATCAGCACTTCGTATCTAGCTCAAGGTTTGTAAATACTCCAATCAGCACCCTGTGTCTAGCTCAGGGTTTGTGAATGCACCAATCGACACTCTGTATCTAGCTACTCTGGTGGGGACATGGTGAACTTTTGTGTCAACACTCTGTATCTAGCTAATCTAGTGCGGACATGGAGAACTTTTGTTCTCCATCTTCCCCTTGTTCTAGCTCAGGGATTGTAAATGTACCAATCAGCACCCTGTCAAAACGGACCAATCAGCTCTCTGTTAAATGGACCAATTGGCTCTCTGTAAAATGGACCAATCAGCAGGATATGGGTGGGGCCAGATAAGAGAATAAAAGCAGGCTGCCCCAGCCAGCAGTGGCAACCCGCTACGGTCCCTTTCCACACCGTGGAAGCTTTTTTCTTTTGATCTTTGCAATAAATCTTGCTGCTGCTCACTCTTTGGGTCCACACTGCCTTTATGAGTTGTAACACTCACCACGAAAGTCTGCAGCTTCACTCCTGAGCCAGCGAGACCATGAACCCACCAGAAGACCAAACACATCCAAATATCAGAAGGAACAAACTCCAGACGCGCCACCTTAAGAGCTGTAACACTCACTGCGAGGGTCCACGGCTTCATTCTTGAAGTCAATGAGACCAAGAACCCACCAATTCCGGACACAGGATTACTAGTGTGGCCAGTGCTCATTAACATAGATCCTTTCTTGCCTTATAATTCTGATGCTTAAAAGAATATGTAAAAAAATTAAAAATGTGTGCTTTAGCTTCGGGAAGAATAAAACAAAATGACACATATTAAGTATAGCAAAAACAATCTCTACCTTTAAAAAATACCCTACTTTTGGTTGGGCTCTTCATGAGTTATATCAAGAATATTCTATTTGTTTTACTACAGTTCAAAAGACTTTTTCTAATTCTCTAGTGCTCCTGCCTCCATTTACTGGCCATTTTACTGAGCACCTATTGGAAAACACTAAATGTTTACTTACATTAATTTATTTAATATTCACAATAACTACATGAATGGGGGTAACTGTTTCAGCTCTGTGTTATAGATGAGGGAACTGAGGCACAGAGAAGTAACTTGCTCAAGGTCACATGGAGGTGGGCTGCAGAACTGGAATATGAGCCAGTTCTGACCTCAGAACCCATATACTTAGCCACTACACCATTCTTCCCTATGTGCCAACATTTCTTTTCACCCCTGCACCTTCAGCTCAAGAATAGAGAGGAGGGAATAGGAAGCACACTGTGTCCGTCACAGCTTATCCTCTCTGTCCTCTATGGATAAAATGTGCCAATGAAGGAATGACATTACTGCTATAAAGTAATCACTGGGGTCCTTCTGCTGACCAAGAGAGATCTAAGAGTGATGTAGTTTGGAAGCAAAGAAAAATAATATTTGCATGTATTTACAACCTGCCTTTCTCAGAAAGGATTTAAGGTGTTTCACTAAGATATGTACATTACTGACAGATAAAGTAAATTAAAATAGGTAAGAAGCAAAGCAAAGGGAAAGTTGGGATAGAGCAGTACAGTGAGCACACACAACACAGGCCATGAATTTCTAGTGACTTGGCAATAGCTAGCTTGACGTTTGTCTCTAAGCTACATACCGGCCAATGAAAACAGAGAAATGAGATGAAATAGTTAATTTTTCTACAAAATACAAATAAAGTAGTTGCTCAAGAGAAGCCCAAATATTTCCACTACTAAGAATAGAGAGAAATAATGTCCATGGTCTTCCAGAAAGCACTCTGTATTATATAATAAGCAGCATCCTCCACAACCTGCCCAGAGTCCATGCAGAAACGAATGTCAAAGATGGCTTTGCACAAGATTCCTCCAAAATATGCATGAGGCATGTAAAACAAGGGCCACAGACTCAGTTGTGCCAGAGGTGTTGTTTTATTATTTTAAACCTCTTTGAGAAGTGGTCTCGTATAGTCTGTTACAGACTGCCTAGATTTGAATCCTGGCTTTGTAACTTCTGAGCTGTGAAACATTGGGCAAGACCTCTCTAGGTCTCAGTTTAATCATTATAAAACAGAGGTAATAATGACAATAACTTTCTCATATGGCTGTGTGAGACTTTCATTAGTCACTACACATGAAGTGCTTAGGGTAGTGTTTGGGACACAGTGAGCACTGTATTCATTTTTGCTGTTATATGGATTACTGAATATCTAAATTTATTTTTCAGGAATCTATTTCCCAGGTGACAGAAACTTCATCAATTCAGGGTTTTGTCTAAGTTCCAGAGAACATATTTAGTGGCTGACATTGGGAAGGACTTGGAGGAGCTCAGTGAGAAGGCATCTGGTCCTTAGTGTCATCAGTCCCCCTTAGCATTCCTTTGAATTTCCTCTTTCTTCTTGTCAAAGCTCCTGCTCCAAACGGGTTAATGTTTATTCCCATCTATTGCACACCCTTGAGTACGTGGAGATCAGTTTGCTTCTCTCACAATGTGATGGGATCAGGAAAGGCAATAAGTCTGCCTTAGGCCCATCTGTCTCTGTGGTCTTACTGATTTCCCTGGCCCCACCTCAGAGAAAAAACACAGTTCCCATGTGGTATCCTATTAATGAGCCTACTGGGAACTCTATGGATAATCCACCTCCTGGGATTAACTGAGGGGAAGAAAGGGTGACTCACACTCTTTTTAGAGATTGTCATTTATGCACTCATCACTTCTCTTCCATCAGGAGAATTCTTACTTTTATCTCAGTGGCAAAGTTGAGGGGAGCTTTGCGTGGGTCATCATATCTTCTTCACAAACTCATCTATGCTGTGGTCTTGGCTTGTGCAACTCAAAAGACAAGAATTGGCATCTTTTCTCTCTCAGTGTTTCTGTTGTGTGATTCCATCCCTAAGACAATGAATGTGGAGGGCTGGCAGAATGGGGAATGGGGGAGTCAAGGTGTCCACGGGATTGTGTCTACAGTGAGTGAGCTAACACTGATCTAACATTCTCCAACATATCCTACCACATAAAATTGATTATAGCATATTTCCTAAGCATACTTCAGTTAATGGAATTCCGTAGTTGTCTAGTGTGATGAGATCCATATTTGAAGCTTTCTTCTCTTTATATTAATACCTATGCAGATTTGAAAGAAAACAGAGAAATGGAAAGACTGAAGAGCAACATAAGAATTATGCAGATTTTTAAAAATGAGATAATATAGTGATACTTTGTTTTTTCAAAATTCTGAATAGTGGGCACAACTTGGTGCTGGCTGATCCAGCAGGAGCTCCAAGTGGTCTATTCCAATGGTCAATTTGAACTATTTTTTAAGCTGTAAACAAGGCTAAAATAGCATGCAACAATATATATGAACAACACTCTATTTTCATATACTTCGCACCACTAAGACTAAGATGTATTAGGTAAATCTTTCATGTTATATGTTGTACGCTGATAAACTCAGGACAAAGAACTATGCAATTACAAGTCCACACGGGCCTTCAAAGATCCAGTTCTTTAACACCTTTATTTCAGATATGAGAAAAGTAGGACTGAGAGGGTTATTTGAAATCACATTCTTTTTTTACATAAATATATTAAAACATAAGAACAAAAGAATACACCACGTAAGATTTATTTGTCATTGGACCAAGAATTCTGCTGCTGGACAGTCATGCTGACCAATTTTTGACTGTAACTCTGTATGCTTTCTATGACTAGAAGCCCTTTAGAAAGGTCTGCTAAGTAAATTCAACAAGCATCCAGTCAATCTGTAAATGCCTCATGGATAGGTGCTTACTCTATCCCCAACAGTGCTTAGTGAAATATCCTGGAGAAAACGTATGCTAATATGTTTATTAACTTTGATGATGAGGAGCAGCATATATTGATGACCATACAGCCTAAATGTCCTTCGCATTTTCTTCATCTCTTACAATCCTGTCTGTTCTTTAAAGCTCAGGCGAAGCCCAACCCCAGTCATGATATTTTTCCTGACTATTCTAGCCTACCCTTATTCCTGTCTTCTTAACCACCTATTTCCCCTTCCATCAAATACATATTCATTTAAATATATATTTCTACTTAATTATATGATTATGTTTCAGCATAATCTCCATAACTAGATATTAGATTTCCAAAGATCATTTACTATATTCTGCACCTTTAATGTTCCACTCATCATCATCATCGTCACCAAAGCTTCAAAGATGAGGCACAAATATTATCCATCAATACTTCCTTTATACTCCTTGAAGTACTATAATTATTTCTAAATTCCAATATTCCTTTGTCAGGTTTTAGGGGAACTACCCATTTCCAAATTCCTAAGTTTTGCCAAGTAAGTTATGTCCAACCTTCCTCTTTACTTAGTCTTTCCATCATAAAATCACAAATATTTCAAGCCATTCCCCAAATGTAGAAGCTAGACTTTCTTCCCCCATTCTAGAAAACTTCTCTAGAATGTCTTCATTTCCATTTCCCATTTTGAAGTCTGGTAGGCATATATGCAAACGCTATATACCACTGCACTGTAAAGGGTAAAATAACATTTTCTATTTTATCTTTAATATTCTTCCCAGTGAAGGTAAACTTTTAACATGGAATAAGAAAATAATATTGACAAAAGTGTTTAATAAAAAAACTGTTCTATAGTTTAATATTTCCTAATAATCTATATTGAAAATGCAATAAAGCATCATATTAGACATACAGGATTAACTGTGTTTTGCAATTTTAACCCAAACATTATTTAATTCCCTGTAAGTTTACTAATGAATAACTTATGATTTTTTTAAAAAAGCTTAAGTACTCTCTAGAGTGCATTGCATACACAGAAAGATGGTGTCAGGAAACCATACTGTTGACCAGATAGAAATAATAAAAGTATAATTTGTCAACTATTCAAATTGGAAGAATAACAGATGAATCATTAAGCCTGTATTCATCCAAAGTATAATATTATAAAAATTTCAACCGTCTCTAAATAGCTTATCTTGTGGGAGGTCAGGAGCAGGTGTTTTGGACAAATAAATTTTGAATCTTGAATATATTGTTTTTAGCAAGTCCTTCAGTAGTGGTTTATTAGTCCTTCAGATATGTTTGAATTTATGGCAAACCACTTAACAGAAAGTCTACCAATCCATAGAAAGAATGTTTAGAACTTCAACTTATAGGCTATATCATGTTGACAGTGTAGTCTTTCAAAAGTAGTCTAGGAAAATGTACCATATAATGGTAATATTGGCTGATCAAAAAAACCACAATTATGTATATACTTGAAGCTTCAGTTGTTCTCTAGCTCAAACTTTTGCTGCTTTCCAGAGGCTATCTTTGGGGAAAATATTCGTATAGAATATAATATAATATATATATATTATGTATATTATATATATATATGCAAAAACATTTACATTTTAGCACACTTGATAGTCTTTAAGCTATTAATATTATTAAAGACCTTCAGTCAAAAACCACCTGGATCAGATCTGTTATTGGACAAATGTCTGTTTCCTGACCCACTGCAATTAGGGAACTGTGGGGAATCTCAGTAAGAATGTGTCTGCCATAACTTATATGATTTGAATTTGTGTTAGGTGTTTTAGGGGAGAGTTCACAAAAGCAGGACTTTGCTCTGGATTGGATGTTGTCAGAAACAAAGAGTTCTCTGGTTTGGGTATCTTACTCAAATTCTCTGATTGGGTATCTTAAAAATTCTTAACTATCAATCAAGAAGAATGAGGTGACGTTAAAGCTGTGATTGGTGATCAAAAAAACTGGATAAAGAAAATGTGGCACATATACATCATGGAATACTATGTGGCCATAAAAAAAGGATGAGTTCATGTCCTTTCATGAAGGACACGAACTTTCATCCAGGGACAAGGATGAAGGTAGAAACCATCATTCTCAGCAAACTAACACAGGAACAGAAAACCAAACACTGCATGTTCTCACTCATAAGTGGGGGTTGAACAATGAAAACACATGGACATAGGGAGGGGGACATCACACACCAGGGCCTGTCGAGGGGTCGGGGGCATTAAGAGAAATACCTAATGTAGATGATGGGTTGATAGGTGCAGCAAACCACCACGGCATGTGTATACCTATGTAACAAACCTGTACGTTCTCCACATGTATCCCAGAACTTAAAGTATAATTACATATATATATACAGATAGAAAATATCTGTTAATTTTCTGGTCTGCAAAATGTTTATGTCTTTGGCTGAGTTTGGGTGTGCATATGTAGTAGTATCATTTTTGTCTAGCCCATTATGATCACATAGGGTCCTTATGTAATGTTGATCGTGGGTGAAATTCAGTGTTCAAGAGAAGAACACCACAGCCCACCAGGCCAGACCCAAATATCAGCACCTGCCTTTCTCTTTCTTTCTTAATATATAAAAAATGAGCATAAAGTGGGTGGGGTCATCATTCCTACAGAGTAAAATAGAGTCACAAACAGGAACTCAACTCCACTTTACTTATATTGTAGGCTATAATCAGCATCTTATATATTTTTGGCATTACTACTCTGTTAGAAATCTAGCAAATATTTCTATAAGTATTTCAACTAACTCACTTCTTCCTGCTACAAATAACTATTGACTTTCAACTACAGAAAGTCTTTGTCAAAATCTGTAAATGGTGTATCAAAATTCAATAAAACTGTCACAAATCTAATGAAATAGGAACTAGGTGAAAGATGAGAGTGAGCCTACATTCACATCACATCTGAATTTCTATATAACAGAGCATTTTGTCATGAGTATTTCCTATATGCGCAGGCACTCCCAGGACTTAGGACTACAATAATGAATAAGATCAAGACCCCATCCTCAGTGTATTTTCTGCCCTATGATAGGACTATAGTTTTCTCATTCCTCATTTTACATTGTGAAATAAAACTACATCACTCTACTGAGTAGTCAAAAAAGAAAATTAATATTGGTCTATACCATGTGTTCATGGCCAGTTTCGGTTCTTATAGTCAACGTAAACTTTGTTTTTTTTTTTGAGACAGAGTTTCACTCTTGTTGCCCAGGCTGGAGTGCAATGGCGTGATTTCGGCTCACCACAACCTCCACCTCCCGGGTTCAAGCGATTCTCTTGCCTCAGCCTCCCAAGTAGCTAGGATTACAGGCATCCGCCACCACACCTGGTTAATTTTGTATTTTTCGTAGACATGGGGTTTCACCATGTTGGTCAGTCTGGTCTCAAACTCGAGACCTCTGCTGATCCGCCCACCTTGGCCTCCCAAAGTGCTGGGATTACAGGCGTGAGCCACCGTGCCCGGACCAATGTAAACTTTTAACTAAATTTTGGCCACTGGTTTGCTGGTTCACTGATGAGTTGTAAATATTTCCTCTCAAGTCCACAAGCATCTCACATAAACTCAAGAGGATAAAAATTCTAATTGCATTCCCATTATTGAAGAAGTTTTTTTTTAATTGTTTATGCTATCAGTGGGAATTTGATTTGTTTTAAAACTTGATGTTCATATGCAGATATAAAGTTATAAGATAAAGTTTTGTAAATCACACTGTAATAATTGACAGCAATTAAATTAGGCCACTAAATAAAAACTGTGCCAAATGTAGAAATTAACAAGTTATAAAAAAAGTAAGAACAATGTTTTTTGAAATTTTAACATTTAAATTCAATTTTAAAACCACAAACAAAGTAGTACATATTGTTATTTTCACAGGAAAACAGTATAATTATCTAAATAGGTCCTAGATGTTAATTATCTACCTATGTATCTACCTATATATCTACCTATTTACCTACCTATCTAACCATCTATGTCAATTTTAGGTCCTAGATATACTCCATCTGCCTATCATCTATCTATTAATTGACTGACCTATCTATCTACATACCTACCCATCCTCGATAAATTAAATGTCTTAAATTTCTTAAAACTGTCTTAATTTTAAACCAACTAGAGTAGCGGCAAATATCAGAAATATCTTATTTTCTTCTTCTTTATCTCATTTATTAGTATTTAGAGAGACTACCATCCTCTCTAAACCTAAAAACATACATGGTATATCAAATAAAACCTCCCCAACAGTTTTTGTTTCTATAATGAGGATGCTATTGTAGTTTCATTATTAAAAGAAATATACACATACTCACATAATCTAGCCTTGTCTGCTATTTATTTATTCAGTCACAAAATAAATATTTACTGAGTGTCCTCCAACTATTTGTAGAAAATTATGTGGAACAGAGCAATTAAAATAAAACAAAACACAGTGATTCATCTTAAGGAGTTTGCAGCCTAGGAGGAGAGATTAAGGCATGTACACAAATATTAAAAGAAAGCAGTTATCATTACAGATAGGGGAAAAACCTTCTGAGAGTTCAGACAAGGGAGTGATGGCTCCAGGTTGGAAATATCATAAGTTTTCATAAGAAAAAATGTATCTTAACTATGGATTACAATATAGGATTACAGATAGAAACTGGGGGACATCTACTGTGTTCCTTGGGGACCCCTGCCTCCCTAATTCTTAGTTCACCCCCAGTTCTTCTTCACATTCATTACTATAAAGTTTTTGTTTGACTTAGTCTTCTGCAGCTCACTTTCCAACTCTAAAGGTAGGGCTCTTTCCATTTAATTTTCTTAATTTCATTTGGCTATCTCATCCAATATCCCAGTTTATAGCAATACTTTTTAATTAAAAAATCATAGTGACATATAATATGCATTGAGGCAATAATTTGAATGCTTTTCTTTTCACATCCATCACAGCAGTTATCCTTCCCTAGTTTCCCATAACTGAAACTGGGAAGCACACTTTTTATACACTCATCCAAAGAAAGGGATATATAATACTCTTCAAGGTGTTCAAACTTCAAAGAAATCAAACTGTTGTTAAGAGGGAAGTATATATAGTCTGAAGTGCACCTAAAAAACTTCTGTAAAAAGTATCCAAATATGTATTCATTCAGTCGTTCATTTTTCTTTATTTTTCTTTTGAGACAGTCTTGATCTGTCACTCAGGCTGGTGTGCAGTGGTGCAATCTCGGCTCACTGCAACCTCCACCTTCTGGGTTCAAGTGATCCTCATGCCTCAGCCTCTCGAGTAGCTGGGATTACAGGTGTGCGCCACTACATCTGGCTTTTCTTTTTTTTTTTGGTATTTTTAGTAGAAACGGGGTTTTGCTATGTTGGCCAGGCTGGTCTCAAACTCCTGGCCTCAAGTGATCCTTCCACCTCAGCCTCCCAAAGTGCTGGGATTACAGGCATGAACCACCACACCCAGCCCAGTCATTCATTTTTCTATTCAACAAATGTCTCTAGAGTACTACTATATACCAGGTACTCTTGTAGGACTCTTTTAGAACTAAGTTCTCGATTTCCTTGGGTTTACATTCTAGTGGGAGGTGATAGTAAGCAACCAGAAAATAAAACAACCAGTGAATAAATAGATAAATAAACTGCATAAACAAACTAAGCAAAATATGGTAATAAACTATAATGTTGTAAGCACTATGAAGATTACCAACATCGGGCAACAGGCTACCGCGATGAGGTGTTTACTTCATCTGGGAAGTCAGGGAAGCCCTCCTTGAAGGGATGACATGTCAGATGGGACTTATATGACAAGAAGGAATGACCATACAATAATCCCAGGGAAAGAGCATTCAAGGCATGGCGAACAGCCCTACAATGGGAACAGTGGGAATAAACATGGCATGTCTGAGAAAGAGCCACATGGCTAGAGCGCAGAGATGAGAGGACCATGGTACAAGGCGAGGACAGAGAGCTGAGCAGGAGGTTTCAAAGCCAGGACAAGGAATATAGATTATATTCTAATTGCATTGGGAAGCAATTGAAAAGTTTTAAGCTAGTGAGTGGCATGGTATCATTATTTTAAAAGATTACTTTATCTGCTATACACAGGATGGATTCTAAGGAGTAAGAGTGAATTTCAGAGAGACCACATTAGGCAGCAATAATCTGGGCAAGAGAAGATGATGATCTGAACTAAAACTGGATAGAAATAGATGAATTCAGAAGATATTTTTAGAGATAGGACTTATAATAGATTGGATATGAGAAGATGCAAAAACCAGGATAAATGCTAACTCCCAGCTTTTTTACTTAGACAAACTGGATGTACGTTGATGAAATTGGCTGAGATGAAACAATTGGAGATGAACAGATTTGTGAGACACATGACCAAGAGTTGTTCTTGGGACACATTAAATTTGAGATGCTTGTTAGAGATCCATGTGAAGAGTGTAGGCAGTTGGAAATATAAGTCTGAATTCAGGTCCAGGGAGAATTCAAGTCTGGAAATAAAGATTTTAAAGCCTTTCAGAGACAGATGGTATTTATAGCTATAGGATCAAAATTCATCACCTGGAGAAAGAGTGCAGCCCGACAAGAGAGGAAGGTCCAGGAGAGAGTCTTGAAGAACTTCAATGTCTAGATATTAAGCAGAGGAGAAATTAATCCAGAAAACTGAGAAGTAGCCATTCAAATGGGAAGAAAACTAAGAGAGTGTGATGTCACCAAAGTCAAGAGAAGAAAGTGCCTCAAGAAGGAGGGAGTAGTCAGCTTTGCTGAATGATGCTAGGAGTTAAGAGAGGTGAAGATTGGATTTGTCTAAATGGAGGCCACTGGTAAAAGTAACAGCTCTGTTAGGGGAGTGCTGAGGAATCTCAGGGCTTTTTCCTGAATGGGATGGAGTTGAGGAGAGAAGAGGAAATGAAAGAATAGAAACAAGACTAGAGACAACAATTTCAAGACATTTTGCTCTAAATAGGGCATAGAGAAGTGGGGTGGTATACGGGGTTAAGAGAGGATTTTGTGATAGATGATGATAAAGTTCTTTGTTATTATTATTCATGTTGGAATGATCTTGTATTTACAGGGAAATGTTGCAGAAGAAAGAACAGATAAACCACAGCAAAGCCTTGGACAAGAAGTAGACTCCACAGAGGAACATGTTCATTGACCTCAAAAAGTTTATCTCGGCTATGATTATAAGCCAATTTTCTTTCGGTTTGTACTTTTGTCTACATTAAAGACACTGATAAATGATATAAGAAAATAGTTAAGCCCACAACATCTAATCTGCATACCAAGGCCTCATCTGCCTCTTTACAGACTCCTATCTTCACTATTCAACTGGTGAAGGGAGTTCTAATCTGCTTGGTTGTATTCCAGGACACCAATTCGGCCAGAGTTAGCAGCAGTTGGAACACTGAGCGTTCAAAGGTCATACAGAAAGGTGTGAGTCTCTCTTCCTTCTTTGCTACTGCACTAGTAAGAGACCAGAGTCTTCACCTGCTTTGGTCCCACTTCCCTCTCCTTTGCTCCCTTTGCTTATCTTTTCCCTTCCTAAAGAACAGCTTTCCTGCAGGTAGAGGCTCCAGGCAACTGTTTTCTGTCCCTGATTCTCTTTCTTTTCTCTCCTACCTTATAGAAGTAGTTGGTAGTCTTACAGCTTTTTCCACCAATGAAGGACCCTGTTAGATTCCTTTCTAGAAAATAATTTTCCTTTCTCAAGTGTGAAACATCCTAAAATTCAGATTTGGGCTTCAGAGCCAAAAAAGTGTTTTGTTTTTGTTTTTGTTTTGTTTTTTTCCTATCCAGGCTACCATGGATTGGGGGAAAAAAAATTAGGTCCATTGGACAAATATCAAGTAACAGTCACAAGTTATTATCTCCAAAATCCTTGCCCCCAAATACAAACAAAGATAGCATGAAAACTTAATTGTCAGAGTACTTAATCAAAAGCAAGTTAGGGTTTGACAGCTTTGGTTTGGGCAGACAGTCCCTGCAGAGTAGTCTTGGAGAGATCCCTCATTTTACCTATGGAAGTTAGAGGTTCTGAACCAAAAAAAAAAATGTTGTCTTTACTCCCATAAACTTGAGCTACCCTACAAAGAATATTGACAAATCCAGGAGTTATCTTGGACTCCGATCCAGATGTTAACTTGTTACCACTCTGAGTGGTTTCCCACATCATGCCCCTGCTACCTGCCCTATGTTCCTATGCTTGTCCACTTAACCAAAGTTTTGTTATAGTCTCTTCACCCCCTTCTCCTCACCTGTGACACCACCGTTTTATTATTTTATTTAATAAAAATTTGGGAGGCCGAGGCAAGAGGATTGCTTGAGCTCAGGAGTTCAAGAACGGCCTGAGCAACATATGGAGATAACATCTCGACAAAAAATTTTAAATTGCACCAGGTGTGGCGGTGTGTACCTGTAGTCTCAGCTAGTTGTGAGGCTGAAGTGGGAGAAAGTTGAGGCTGCAGTGAGCTGTGAATGTGCCACTGAACTCCAGCCTGGGAGAAATAGCAAGACCCCATCTCAAAAAAACAAACAAAAAAAATTCTTAGTTTAAAACTCATACTTAAGTAACATAATAGTTTCCTTGCAGTTGCTTAAAATTATTGGTAAGTATCTCTGGAACTATGAGCAATTTATCTAGCAAGTTGTGCATCTTTCATAAATAATTACTTATCTAGATCACATCATACCATTTTCTTTATTAAAAAGTTTCACCCAAGACTAGTTTTCTATGTGGGGATTTCTTGAGAGTTGGGGCCATGTCATGCTCATGTTTAATTTCCTCTAGGCTCTGCCTATACAAAACTTACGTATTACTGAATTGAGAGATAGCATATGTAACATATAAACAGAAAGACCCAAAAGGGGAAGATAATGGACATCCCATACTTAAAAGAGTTCCATTTATAAATTAAAGTTTGCCAACCCCAGCACTTGAACAACCTTTTGTTTTATTTTTTGTACACAATATCTAGTTCCTTCTTTTATCATGACTTTCTGCCCTCCCAGCCCAGGTGTTGGCTATTCCAGTGATTAGATCAAAGATGACCTTTTATGTGTGAAGACAGAGGTAAAGAAAATGCTTATTAAAAGTCTCTGCCTATTGTATGTCATCAGTTAAGAGCTTTCGTTTCCTATCTGATAGAGGGACAATGTTTTCCTTTATCATTTCCTTGAGTTTAATGTATTCAAAAAATATAGTTTCCATTTTTCTTTATTGTTTTTATCTCATTTATTTAGTTTTGTGGTAGTTGTTGTTGTTATAGCTTTTATCTGGCTTGAATATGCAGTTAGGCATTAATTTCTCTGCAATTCACTTAATTGAATAATTTATCTTACCTTTTGTTAGCACTATTTACATTTTTAAGGCACTGTGTTTATTCATGTGAGATTTCTTTTACTCTGCCTGTATAATCTGTAATGATGATTGTAAGGCCCAGAGAAGGTCTCTCCTGTGAAATTAAGACTACTCTCCATCAGATTCCTTTAAGAAATGGCATGAGATTTCAGGAGAAAAAAAGATCTTACTCCTTAAATGGAAGTTTAATAGAGAGAAAGAAAAATAAAATTGAAGAAACGAAATAATAAATGAACTTGGAATGCCAGGTTTTAAGAGCTCAAAATGATTTCTTGACGTACCTGCTGAGAAAGAAGAATCTTGTGAAAATGTGAATGAAGGTTCAGTGAATGGTTGGCTTAACTGAGGAAGTAAAAATTAAAATATGGGTTGTTTTGACTCTTTCTAGATCTTCTGCTTTCATCTAATGCTGATAAGAAAAAGGCCAATCACGACGGAATAGTGAGAATAGAAGACCAAGGCAATTTGCCAACAAGAGGTCTCCTGGCCAGCAAGAATAGTAATGGACTTATTGTTTCACAAATCCTTAAAGATAAGAAATCTTATATCTAAAACCATGCTGGTCAGAGCACTTGGTGCCCTTATGTATATGAACTGGGAGATAATCTATGGATTTTGAATATTATTCCTACCTAAAACATTTTTCTCTTACTTTATATTTTCTGAAGTCCTTTTTTCATTTATTAAATTCTACTCTATTCTGATCATTATCATGAAACTTTCCTTGCTTCCCGTTAAAATTCCTAATACGACGCATGTCCTGATGGATAAAACTTAGAAGAGCTTTCCTTTCCTACTTACTTTCTTTCCTTTCTACATGACTACATTAAATATTAAATAACTCAAAAATATTTTGGTAATTTGAAAAATTCACCATCCTTGAAGAAACTGTTTGAGGAGTTTTCTCTTATTACTAAGTATACACTAATATAGAGATGTTTAAATCAACCCTGGGACACTATGATATTTTAGTGCAGTTACTCCAATCTCTGAATACTTTTGCATCTACCAGACTTTTCTTTACCTAGAAAGCTCAGTAAACATTATTACTTTTATTATTGATATTATTATTACTTGCTAGAAACATTTTTATTTTCTACAATTTATTTTGTATATTTCAAACCTTCAAAAGTTACAATACTAAATAATAAACATGCACATACCCTTTGCTTAGAATTACAAATTGCTAACATTTTGCCACATTTTCTGTATGCTTCTTTCTCAATAATAAAAATAATAGGCCGGGCACAGTGGCTCACGCCTGTAATCCCAGCACTTTGGGAGGCCGAGGCAGGTGGATCACAAAGTCAGCAGATTAAGACCATCCTGGCTAACATGGTGAAACCCCGTCTCTACTAAAAATACAAAAAATTAGCCAGGTGTGTTGGCAGGCGCCTGTAGTCCCAGCTAGTTGGGAGGCTGAGGCAGGAGAATGGCGTGAACCCGGGAGGCGGAGCTTGCAGTGAGCTGAGATGGCGCCACGGCACTCTAGCCTGGGCGACAGAGCAAGACTCTGTCTCAAAAAAAAAAATAATAATAATAATAATAATAATTTCACTATTGTTATCATTTTGTGAACCATTTGAAATGTAAGTTGCATGCACTATGACCTTTTATCCTAAGTAGTCCAGTATATATCATCTGAGAAAAATGACATTATATTATGTAGCCAGAGTATATTTCACTAATTCAGAACAATTAATTTTGATGAACACAATTATGTAATACACAGTACAGATTAAATTTTGCCAATCATCCTAATAATGTCCTTTATAGCATATTTTATCCAATTAACAATCTAATCCAGTCTCATATTTTAGTCTTATATAAGGTGTTATCACCTTTCTCTGATAGCATATGCAAATAATTTATATTTTAATTTCATACCTCCAGTCATGACCTAAAATTTAATAATTCCTGTTCATTTATAAATTTCCTGAATTTGAGTTTGTATAACCACTTGAGAGTATATATCTTGATCTGTTTACTTTCATGACCTTCTGATTGCTCTGAAGAATCTATGCCCTCAGATAACATCTGTAACCAGTACTTACATAACTTTTGATCTGGTTTCCTTCCACTCAGTTTACAAACTCTTCCTAAAATCCC
Source organism: Nomascus leucogenys (assembly GCF_006542625.1). Lineage (NCBI taxonomy): Eukaryota > Metazoa > Chordata > Mammalia > Primates > Hylobatidae > Nomascus > Nomascus leucogenys. The sequence goes on along the minus strand of NC_044396.1, from coordinate 57,482,505 downwards.
TTCTGTTCTTGGATGCTGACAATGTAATTACCTCCATCCTCCATTATTTCCAGACCACATTACAACTCAGGAAAGCCAAGTGTACAGATCTACCTCCTTTAAGCTTCCAGATGCCCATCATCAGCAAGTATAAATTCTTTAAATATTCAGCTTTTGGACTAACATGACAAAAGAGAATATTACTCAATTTCCTATCTTTTTCTCCTTGTTATACAATTTTGTTTGACCAGCTCAGTGTATGTTCTAGCAATATCATTGTGTGTGGATATGGGTTCACACACACACAGAGAAACAAGAATATTAAAACAAAAGTATCAAATAGAGGCTTAACATTTCTAGGATTTAACGAAGTTCTACCTAATGTCTTGAATTCAGGCTTCATGTCCTGCAAAATACAGACCCATACAGAGGTGCCAGGCCTAATTAGCAACACAGAGTCAGTAGCACCCAATATTTTAAAGATCCGTCTAGTAACGAATTACGGCATCTTCAAAATCCATCACAGACGTTCATGAGGACAACTGCTGCTGTGTGTACACACAGCACAACACACAGAATGAAGAGCTTTGGCTTTGGAGTTAGATAAGTTGTGTTCAAATTCCAGATCTGTACATTACCAGCTAGATTACTTTGAGCAAATTACTTCACCTTTCTCTGCCTTATTTTCCTCAGGCATAAAATACAGCACATACGCGATAAGTTAAAACAATTCATATAAAAACGTTGCAACATGCCTTAACACAAAGAAAGTCTTCAATAAGTGTCTATCAAAAGAGGAGCTGTGGCGCACTTGCTCTTGACTTAATCACATTAATTTCACCAACCTGTGGCTGCTGAAGTCCCTCCTGCTGTAATAGCCCCTCTTTTATTATCAGGTTTCCATAGAGCCATGTTGTACACACTATAATGCATACCACTAAGGTGGGGCATCTGCCCCATGGGACAAAATATCTAAAAAGTCATTTATAAAGGTTATGTAGCCCAACCTCCCATTCAATGTTTTTCCCTTTACAACGTCTCTAAAGGATGATTAACTAAACACTTCTAAGCTGAAATTTCATTACGCCACAATTTGGGAAAGGTAAGAATTATTAGAAAATTAGTTCTTATTCTGAACTGGTAGTTACCTCTCTTAAAAAGTGTCTATCCATTAGAAAGAACTAACACTTATTGAGTACTTAGCTATCATGCAATTTACATATGCTATCTTTTGTTGTCTTCTGCATAACCATATGAAACAGGTTCTATTTCTTACCCCCTCACCCAATGATGCTATGCCAGTTTTGCACTTGATTTACTTTGCACTGTCATTTCAATGAGTTGTTTCTCAGTGGTTTCCTAGTGCTTCATATGAAAGGTGGACTGAGACCCTGGACCAGTAACTAGATTTCCTCTCATTTATTACCATACATTTTAACATATTACTATAAATTATTCCTCCAAAGCCTTAAAAATTGACAAACACTGATAAAATTCCCAAAAGAAATACATAATATTCACTGTTATAATCACAAACACATAGATACATACTACTATATTCATATTTATTATTTTTATGTGTATTCATGCTCTTCAGTGAAATTTTCTAACATTATAAGCTCTTGAAATCACTCTCACTGCCCCCATAAGCACACAATGAAGTAGTTTACACAAACTACATAGCATAGGTCTTTTCCAGAAAGAAAAAAAAAAAACTCTTGGCTTACTGGATAGAAAAGTTACAAATTATCCACCCAAAGCACAGATCATAAACCTGACCCCCTTTTTAGATTTTTATTAGGACTGAAATAATTGATACTGACAGAACAAAGAGAAGATTGTTACAACCATAAAAATCATTTTGCTGCTACTAATATAACTGAATCCTACGTCTAATGGATTATGTGGCCAGGCCAGCCTCATAATATCATCTAGTAACTAACTCTGTCCATATGCTGGCGTTCAATGGCCAAAGGCCCCATTTAATTAAGAAGATGGATTTATATGCACTAATATTTCAGGTTAAAGCTTTGAGACCATAGTATTACCCAAGTTAAAAAAATTTTTTAGCCTCACCATTTTTTCCTACTGAGTACACCTCCTATTTCTGCATGATGCCCCATCAAAAATAAACTTACAATATCAGATATGTTTAAAAATATAAAAGCATAACAATATTTAGCACATATTTATATAATTCACGTCAGGATAATTGTCTTCAATTTTAAACAGACCCTCTTAACAAAGAGGGATTATTAATCTTGTGAAAACGTGATATTGAGATAAATCCATTTATCAGACATAGACATGGAAAAACATAGCCAGTTAAACGTAGGAGCAAAGTTATCTAGAAATAACCTAATGGGCTCCTTCATGTGTGGTTTTATATATTTTATTATTTGCTCTAGTCATAAATCATGACATGTATACTGCTGGCTAAAATATCTTCTGGGAATAAAGCTCCTTCATTACGAAGTTAATGTTGAGAAGTACTTTGTAAATCAAATGAAAGAGAACCACTGGGACTCATAGCCATGCACTTCAAAAAGGTCCTAGGTCAAAGTTGCACATCACCTCAAGCTAAGTAAAGATGATAGAAATGACAAGCCCTAGATAATGCTCAGACATATTTTTCTGGAGCAGCTATTATGCACCAGGCACTCCGATGGGCTGTGCCAACACAACAACCCTACTCCTCTTTCCCTTATCTTGAAATTTATGGATACTGGGAGGAAAAACTAGGAAAAGGGAAACAGTACATTCCATAGCCTAAACTGGGCAAAACACAGTCATTTTCATAATGGAAGTCAAGAGGAAAGGATCTGGGGAGGAAGAAACTTGCCATATTCTTGAGTATTCAGTTTCATAATGAAATAAATCAGGAATAAAATTAAGGAAAAAAAATTTTAAAAACCTTTGTTTCTCTGATTTGCTTGGTATACAGCAAATATACTTAGATTTAAGCATCAATGTTTTAATTTAACTTTTGAATGCCTATGACAGCTAATTCAGTCTGATTGGGCTCAAAGTGGAAAGAGTACAAAGAGCAAATACACCAGCAAGGAAGACACATAGGGCCTGAGATTGTCTTAGACGGGATTAATAGTAAGTACTAGTAACCAGTTATTACTTATCTCCTTAAAAGAATTCTCCTTGTGGTACATCTGTCCAACTTATCTTCCATGTAAAGATTCAGTATCTCTTTGCAATATCTCTTTAATAAAGAATTAACTTCATTTGTTAAAAAAAGGAAAAAGATGTTAAAAGATGCCTCCTCAGTGATTTCTCCTCTATATGAAGCAATCTTTACTCTTGGATTTCTCCCTACCTAGCAAGAAAACCATCCTAGTACAGAGGAAAAGTCCAAGAGAGGTAATTCAGTATCATAGACAATGCCTATCGATTGCATTATGTAAAATATCATAACTTCCACACACAATTAAGAAGCAACTGACCTCAATTCAATGTTTTCACAAGTCAATAGTCATTCTGCATTCAGAATTAGCATGAACACTCATTTTGAGATATGATAGTATCATTTTGACATCAAAAATGGTGTTTGGATTTTAACCCTTAATCCATCAGCAGTGAATTATTTAAACGGTACATTTCTAAAGATGCGAGAAGTTTTATACTTTTATACTCTAAGTTTTAACAGAGGCTGAAATTTTCTCTGGGGCATTGGAAATCATCAATCATTTTTGAAAACGGAGGACTCTGAATTGCACGGAAGACTAAATGAAGGGAGGAATTAAATAAAGTTGTTCCCTAGAAAAGTGCCTATATTTGCAAATTTCCAAACAAACTGAGGAATCTCTGTCTATTTTGCATATCGAAGCCCAAGTCCATGCCACTAAGTAAGGTGGTCCTGGCTGAGCACGTCGGTCTGTCTTGACGGGAGGCCATTCTGACTGGACTAAAAGGGAAATCATTTTTCTCCCCCACTAAGCAATATGGTTTCCTTTGGGGACTTTCCACATTATATTTTGCTAAATGAACAAGCAAACAAAAACCATTGATGCTAACTAACTGCTGCTTGTTGATTTTATTGGATGAATATCTAAAAATGTATCAGAGAATTCTTTTTAACCCCAAATTTCATTACTTACATTGGTCACTTTTACAAACTACTCCAGAGATTATGCATCATATTTAATCACCTATTTTAAATATTGAAATTGAATATCTGATAATGGAATTTACTTCATTCCTTAAGTTTGCTACCCCAAGACAGGCTTACCATCCACTAGAAGAAGTTTTATCTGGTTCCAGCAAACGTTCTCAGCAATTAAGTCCTCAAATCTAAAACCTCGTCTTTTATATCACCATTCCAAAATTCAAATGAGATTTCTAATATAAGCTGAGGGAAGAGCAGACTTGCAAATTGAAAGGCCAATGATCTCTTCCACTCACCTATCACTGGATCTAAAATTACCATATATTAGCTTCTTCCTGTGAGTTACGTGATCACCAAAAACACACTGAAAGCATGCTAAATGCCCTAGTTGCTAATGAGACAGGGCAGGCCAGGGCCCTCTTTACACCAGCACTTATGAACCAAGCTGGTCTTATCAGAATGAGTAATAAGGAAGTTTGGGGCTGAGAGCAAGTTGAGATAATAGGGCCCAGGACAGAAAAGTTTAATGGGGAAGTGACAAGGAAGGAAGATTGAACCAAAGAATAGAAAGGGAAGGACTAAACGGGAGGTGCAGTAGGAGCAGTAATTATCAGTGCCCTAGAAGGCCAAAGACCAAGACCACAGACCTTCAGAGTTAAAAGCCAGCTTCTAAGGATGCACTACAGAAGAAATGGATTGTCCGTTCAAGCTGGTTGCTGTCTAAGTGAACATAAAAGATTTTCTTTTTAAAAATTTGTTGATCTGAGGACTTTACAAGAACTCTCACACTTGATTCGGCCAACCGACATCTCTGTCAATCCTGTAAAACTAAGGATCCATTTTTTTTTTTTTTTTTTTTTTTGGTATTCTTGCAGCATGGATACTACATGTAGACTTATCAAGACAGACACAATCTCTACATTTGATTATAAAAAAGTTTGGAGGTTAAAATGTCAAGCAGTTGTGTTACAATGAAATAGGGTTTTCTAATCTCTTTAATGGACTCTGACACATTTGTTGAATATAAGATCTTTACTAATTTGTAGTTGAGATGAATATATATAAAATTTCCCTGAACCTCTTTTTCCTGAACTTTTCTTCCTGATTTTAATTTAAACAAAAAGTACCATAATTAATTTCAGAATGTAAATGTCTCACTCCTACTTGACATGAATCATTTCTTTAATTGCCCTATTTCTTGACCTAGTAATTATTGCTTGTCTGAATTACATTGGCTCTCCCTTCCCCCAATCAACCAATTCCTACGTCCAGACAGTATGTTATAGCATTATAAAAATTTACATTATAAAAATTAAGGTTGTCTTAGTAAAATGTAGCTCATATATATCAGGAAAGACATGCATTTTAAGTCTCCCCAACTTCTGAATAAACAATATGCCTATAAAAATATCCATTTAGTGTCAGAATTCTGTATTGAAGCTAAGACCACTATATAGGAATTGAGGCTGATTATGCCTAGCTGTAGTCCACAACACATCTTCCTCTTCTTTCTCTACAAATTTTCTTTTCTAGAAAAAAACCCTATATCTCAGTTTTCAAGAATATGCAAGTAGATAAGACAGACTATAAACCACATACTGAGAAATATCTATTTATAAATTATTTAAGTTAATTTTAGAAAATTCAAGGAGGGAAAAATTCATTTTGAACAATAGATCTTTCTTCCTATACGCTCAGATCTCATGGCTTACACAGCTCCTTAGTATCTTCTATGTCCTGTTTTCACTAAAGCTATCTGCCTGCTCCATTCCTAAGTTTCCCCAAACTTAGGAATATATATCATTTATTATTGTACCTTCCACAGTGTGTTAGCACATGGCCTCATGGTAAGAGACAGCATGCCATAATAGCAATATTATGGCTGTGGGAGTTGGACAGAGCTGAGTTGGAATCTAAGACGCATTCTTTATTCCTCTGAGTCTAATATGAAGTGTCAGTGTGAGGACAATACGAGATAATCTAAATTAAAGCATGTAATAGAATATTTGGTACATGGTGGGCACATAATACATGTTAGTTTTCTTCATTCCTTCCCTCATTGAAATTAAAAAACTAAAGCTTACAAAGGACATGTTACACAAATATTTCAAAACAAAATAATCTGGCAATGCTTTCACCTTAGAGTCACATAGCAAATGATCTTGTAAAATGTACATTTCATGGTGTGGCTACCCACAGTGGAAAGATAAAAATGTTTTCTATTAAATGTATATTTAGCAAGCCACAGAGAAAAAAATATGTGACACCATTATTATCATAGATGAAATGGAGACAATGATCATTTAAAATTTTATCAAAATCCTAAAACCTTGAAAGAGGTATTAAGAATTATCTTATGAAACATGTAATATTCATGTAGTCTGATTTTTTCAAAGTCCTTGACCCATGTAAAGGTGAGTAGGGATACACGTTCATTCTTGATCACTTTTATGAATCCCTTTAAAAAGCAACCAAGTTAACCAAGTGAAAAGGAAAATATTGGCCAAGGGTTCTTTCTCCCACTCCAGCTGTCTTAGCACCCTCTAAACACAGCTGGCTACCTTAGGAAATACTGTTAAATAATAAAATCAACAGCTATGCTAGAAGAAAACAACACTTTTATTTGTGACCTCTGATCTAAGTGTGACTCTTCTGATTTCCAGCCAAGGGAATTCTGCACTAAAATTCTAGCAATCAATCAGTAACATGGAACAAATTTAAACTGAATGACACAACAATGCCAATATTAAAATGGGTTCACAAAGCTGCTACTTCTAATATTGTGTACATTCAGACTTTCTGCACATTTATTCACTCAGAGGAAGACCATTTTGAGAAAAGGAACTGTGTTTTATTAACATAAGTATGCCGTCTTCACCTTCCAAGATTCTAGCATTATGATATAAATCGGCACTTGAATAATGTCAATACAATTAAACATAAATAAATACAATCAACAGAACGCAGCAATAAACAAAGCAATCTAAAATCTGAGTCTTCTAAATGAAGAGCCTGCTATCATCACAGCATCTCAGTATCACTAATAGTAATAACCCTCTAGGGCATTATAACTTTTCAGGAGGCATCACACATAACACAAATCCAATACAATCAGTATTAGCTGTAAAATACAAACTTAGTAGCACCAACATAAAGATCACTTACCCCGATCTAGTATAGTTATTGTCACCTCACAATATTACACAACTGAAGAGGATAATGAAAAAAAAATTTGGCAGGGCAAATTCTGCCTCTACCTAAATAAAGTGCTTTAGAATCTCCTATGCAATATGATTTTACTTCTAGATGACTTGAAAGTTATAATTGAGTGTCAGATATAAGCTAGACTAAATTGATAGAGAAAAATATTATCCTTATACATTCAATAATGTATCATAGGATTTAAAAAAATGGTATACACACATACACACACACATTCACATGCAATCATGCCTTGCTTAACAACAGAGATGCGTTCTAAGAAATACACTGTTAGGTGATTTCATTGTTATGTAACATCATAGAGTAAACCTGCCCAAGTTGCATGTTACAGCCTGTTGTTCTTAGGCTAAAAACCTGTACAGCATGTTATTATATAAATAGTGCAGGTAAGTATAGCACAATGGTAAGTATTTGCATATCTAAACATACCTAAACATAAAAAAGGTACAGTAAAAATATGGTAATATAATCTTATGGGACCACCATCATATATGTGGCCCATTGTTGACTGAAACATCGTGATGTAGTACATGACTGAATACAGAATCTATTATATGCAAGCTTCAATTTCCATAAAGCATTATTCTGAAAATTTATTTTTTAAAAAGAATTTACATAAATACAGATGATGTAATCTACATTTTTAAATAACACTAGATAGTATTATTTAGGTGATGTTACTAGAGAGAACAATAAATAACTAGCACATATATGTAACAAATGGTGAAAAGTTAAAGATCTCAAGAAATGTTCGAATACTTTTTAAAGTCCAGGATTATAACTAATAATGAACTCCATATTCCTTATTTTTTTAGCATCTATCTAAATACATGGAAATGATAATGACTTGGTACAGAGACAACTTTTTTTTTTTTTTTTTTTTTTTTTTTTGAGACAGAGTCTCGCTCTGTCGCCCAGGCTGGAGTGCAGTGGCGCAATCTCGGCTCACTGCAAGCTCCGCCTCCCGGGTTCACGCCATTCTCCTGTCTCAGCCTCTCCGAGTAGCTGGGACTACAGGTGCCTGCCACCACGCCTGGCTAATTTTTTTTTTTTTTGTATTTTTAGTAGAGACGGGGTTTCACCGTGGTCTCGATCTCCTGACCTCGTGATCCGCCCGCCTCAGCCTCCCAAAGTGCTGGGATTACAAGCGTGAGCCACCGCGCCCGGCCAGTACAGAGACAACTTCTGTCCTTCAGGAAAACAGGCTGATGAAACTGTTCAAAGAATCTGAAATTTCACTCATTTTGCAAATACTTTCCTGTATGATGAAAGAACAGAGCCATGTACCAAAATGAAACCAACCTAAGTGCCAAAATAGGGCCAGAATAAGGTTGCTCTTCAGTTGCTTTCCTTCTCTGCCAGGTCAAAGCGACATAAAACTGAGTACAGCATACATTTGCTCTTAGAGAAGACTGTGGGCTTTCCATTGCTCATCATATCGATCTAGCTCTTTTGGTTTATATTTTAATCAGTTCAGCTGAATCAGTTCATTCAGAAAAACAGATGAAACTTATAAAATGACCAATATTAGAAACAAAAAATTTTGATTCAAAATGTCAGTCTGCATTTTATGATGATGGATGAGAGATCAGAAACCTTTGGATATAGTTTTTTCAATTGAAATATTGAGAGTGGGTGCCTTAGTCCATTCTCATACTGCTATATAGAAACACCCAAAAGTAGGGCGGGGCGCAGTGGCTCACGCCTGTAATCCCAGCACTTTGGGAGGCTGAGGCAGGTGGATCATGAGGTCAGAAGATCAAGACCATCCTGGCTAACACGGTGAAACCCCATCTCTACTAAAAATACAAAAAATTAGCCAGGCATAGTGGTACATGCCTGTAGTCCCAGCTACTCGGAGGCTGAGGCAGGAGAATCACTTGAACCTGGGAGGTGGAGGTTGCAGTGAGCCAAGATCACGTCACTGCACTCCAACCTGGGTGACAGAGCGAGACTCTGTCTCAAAACAACAACAAAAACAAAAAAAGAAAAAGAAAAAGAAAAGAAAGAAAGAAATGCCCGAGAGTGGGTAATTTACAAAGAAAGGAGGTTTAATTGACTCACAGTTCTGCATGGCTTGGGAGGCCTCAGGAAACTTACAATCATTGCAGAAGGAGAAGCAGGCATGTCTTACATGGTGGCAGGCAAGAGAGAGAGAGAAGTCGAGCATGGGGAAAACTACCATCTATAAAACCATCAGGTTCCCTCACTGTCACAAGAACAACATGGGGAAAATTGCCCCCATGATCCAATCATCTCCCACCAAGTCTCTCCTCAACACTTGGGGATTACAATTGAAAATGGGATTTGGGTGGGGACGCAAAGCCTAACAATATCAGTAAGTTTGTCTGATAATTACGTCTGGGGTTCCACAGACAAGCTCCTTTTCCTTTCTTTTTTTTTTTTTTTTTTTTTAGATGGAGTCTCACTCTTTCACCAGGCTAGAGTGCAGTGGCATGATCTCAGCTCACTGTAATCTCTGCCTCCCGGGTTCAAGTGATACTCCTGCCTCAGCCTCCGAAGTAGCTGGGACTACAGGCACACACCACCACACCCAGCTAATTTTTGTATTTTTAGTAGAGATGAGGTTTCACCATGTTGGCCAGGATGGTTTCAATCTCTTGACCTCACATGATCCACCCGCCTCAGCCTCCCAAACTGCTGGGATTACAGGAGTGAGCCACCGCCCGGCTGACAAGTAGCTCTTAATCTTCGGCATATATATGGCTCACCTGGAGAGCCTGTTACTTACTCCACAGCATCCCAGGATCCACACACAGAGATTCTGTGTCAGTGGGTCTGAGGCAAATCCCACCATTCTGCTTTGCTAACCAGCTTCGAAGTCATGTTGATATCTTTGGTCCGTGCACTGACCACACTTTGATTAGCACTGCCATCATTGTCTCTGATTCTAGGATTGGCCACCTCCGCATTCTAGGACTGCATCAGAATTCAGCTTTAGTGACAACTAAATCACATGAAAGAATCCTAGCAAAAGTTGAGACATATGCATTAAAAATAAATCTTGGGGCCAGGCATGGTGAGCTGAGATCGTGCCACTGCACTCCAGCCTGGGCGACAGAGCAAGACTCCATCTTGGAATTAAAAAAAAATGAATCTTGGAATCCCTTTGTAATATAGTTACTGAAACCAACCCTATAACTGCTGATTTTCTAGCTCCAGTTTTATGACACACTAGGTTATCTCCAATTATCTCCAGGGGTGATATAACAGCTTCACAAAATTAATTTTACTCCATTTTAATTTAACAAGGTTCACATCTGGAAAATGAATGCAGAATTTGTTGGTTGAAGTGAAAGTAAAGAACAGCTGAATCCATTAACTCTGCTCCTATAACCTAAAGCTCTTTGCTTAATTTTGTTAAATTCATTAAGGATTTTGCTTTTAACTTGGACCTTGTGCCTCATTATAATAGAGTGGCAAAATGCTATGGTCAAGTTGCAAACTATTTATGGAAGGGTAATTATAAATACGTAAAGGCTCTGATGAACCCAGTAACAGGCAGTGGCAGGGGTGGCACCATCATTCTATGGTTAAGGAGATAGATGACTTACACGTCCTTCCTTTTACTAACGTGTTCACTTCCAAAGTCAGTTATTGAAAGTGAGAACAATAGCCCTTAAAAACTGATGGTTTATCTCTACTTATCTTTAGGTTACTGGTAATGGTTTTTTAAGGGAATATACATTTTTTTCTAGGTGGCAAAAAATTTTCTAGAAGAAACATAAACCAACTGACTTTGAAAAAAAAGGTTGTTATAAATATATGACAAAATATTCAATAATGTCTCCCAATTCATCTCTGTAGCTAGTTATGGTTTTTAAATTTGTAGTCTAATTTTATAAATCAAACAAGACCTGAAGTAAATGCTTACCATCTGCTTACCACATTGCTATGAGATGTAAGGTTTACATAAAAGCAAAAAGGCATAAGAACTCTTTGTGTGTACATGTGTGTCCTTAAAATGCTTACATTCTTCATAGGGAGAAAAAGCTAATATATATGTGGAAAAAATACAGAAAATGTGTCAAACTCTCTGACACTATTACTGAAATAGAAGTATAAAAAGGAATAATTGCTGTGGATTAGGAGAATACTGAAAAGCCTCTTGAAGGATGTGGAACTTCCATTGGACCTTTTCAATCAGAAAGATTTAGATGATGAAGGAGAAAAGACAGGGGCATCATATGAACAAAGGCAAGAGGAAGGACTCGTGTGTGTGTGCTGGGAGATGGGGTCTCCAGGGAGCAGCACTACTTCATCGAACAGAAGCCAGGGGCTTGACAGTAGGAGAAATAGTTTGAAAAAAGCAAAAGTATTGCAAATTATGGGAAGTCCTAAAACAGGGTAGACAAATTGGACTTGATAAAGTAGGTAATAAAGAGCTATAGCAGACTTTCAGCAATGGCAATGACATGCTGTTAATTGTTTTTAGAAGATCAGCCTGGTAGACTTGAGGGAGGCAAAATTACAAGCAGGATGAAGCAGTAAGAGGAGGAAAACAGGCAAATCAGTGAGTGGCGCCACTTCTCGAAAAGGCAGGCAAGAAATAGAAATGGATTGGGTAAAGAAATAAATGCTAAAAACATTATAGTCATCAACTGTGGGGGGAAGGGGTAAGCCACAGCAACTACAAAGAAAACAAAACAAACTAAAAATGGACCAGAAAGGCGCTTCTTTGCTGTCTTTTGAAGTAGAAAGTTATTTCTGCACATGCAAACTGTATATATATCAGTTTCTAAGCATAGCTGTGAAAAGGGTCAATATTCACAGCATCTGGCTTTATAGGAAGTGCAGGCCTGAAGATGAAAAGCAACACAACTGCTTACAGTGTCTCACATTACAGACCCTTTTGATCTTACAAAATAAAAAGCAATAAATGGGAAAGAATCCACTGACTATGTGTAATGAATCAAATAGAGCTGTGTATAACTTTTATTGATTGCTAGTCAGCCATTTATTAATATTTAATGAGGACCAACTATGTACAAGCCAATTTGTTAGGTGCCATGGATGATGGGAACATAGAAGAGGTCAGCTGACAACTTCCCCAAGCACCACAAATAACGTAGAAACCTGTCTTGGCCTTTTAAAGCAGTCATGAACTTGAAAACCAAGTGCCAAAGGGAAATCACCGTACTCTCTCGAACAATAACAAAACTGCTTTATCCTTTACTAAAGAAAGTTTGAATTACAGGATGACAAGAAAAGGAGGAATTCTGAAAGTGGAAAGTTTAACCACTATGTTTGTTACAATTCCCTTTCACAAAAACTTGCATGTAAGGAGTAATAATTCTATAGCTTTTATAGTTCAAAAAGATGTAATCAAACCAGGCGTTGATTACAGGAAAGAAAAGAGGGAAGGAGAGAGACGGGGCGTGCTTAATCTTTTCCCAGTGTTATACTTTCAGTACAAGAAGCATACATTTTCACCAGTTCATTACAAAATCTGATGACATCTACATGTTCAAACACATATTCCATTTAAATGAATGCATTGTGATTATTATAATTAAGTTCATACCTGAAATTTATAATATATGCTGCAATACAAACTGTAGTCTTTTTTATTTAGGAATCACCTAAACTATATTGGTCAAAATGCCTTTGGACATATTCCCTACATATACAAATATAAACGGCAAAAGCAAATACATGAATGGGCTTGTGAGCAATCTCTTGTCATTTCTTCTTTTCCATCCAACAGAGGGAAATTAAATAAGAAACCAAAACCAAGTAAAAATAGGTAATATTAACAGCATCTTGAAATTTTAGGTACTCTCTGATCATAAAATTGAAAAGAATGCTTGTTGGCTAAAAGGCACAGTAAATGGAATTATTACTGTAAAATGTTAGGGTACACAGCTCTATAATGGCCCAACTTCTTTCAAGTTTTCAAGTAGGAAATTTTCTAGAATTTAAAAGAACAAAACTATTACCCAACATGAACACATTAATTAGCCAGCAAAAAAAGATAACATAAGACAAGATTAAAGAATTTGTGTCTGAAGAATTTTCAGTGCAAAACTCCTTAGCATAGTATGACAGGAGAATAAGAATGAAAAATGACAGTTCTTACCAGTTAGAAAAAAAACAGCTTGTCAATAGTGACTTCTAAAACCAAAACTTCAAACATCCTTAGCGATATATTTTATTTTGCCAAATAAAAGCATAGCAGGAATGCAACAAACTATTAATATCCAGAAAGAAGTTTTAAATGATTTTACAACAACACTTTGAATTGTTCATATTTTCAGTGAATAAATTCTCATGTTAAAATACAGTGTCAATTTTTATATTATGAAAATTGCAATAAAATAGCATGTTACATCTGAAAATATAGAAACTTTACATTTGATTTTTTGTTGTTGTTGTTGTTTTGTGTTTTTTTTTTTTCTTTTGAGATGGAGTCTCGCTCTGTTACCCAGGCTGGAGTGCAGTGGCGCCATCTCGGCTCACTTCAAGCTCCGCCACCCAGGTTCATGCCATTCTCCTGCCTCAGCCTCCCGAGTAGCTGGGACCACAGGTGCGTGCCACCATGCCCGGCTAATTTTTTGTATTTTTAGTAGAGATGGGGTTTCACCTTGTTAGCCAAGATGGTCTCGATCTCCTGACCTCGTGATAAAATATCATCCTACTACATACAATGTTCAAAACTCAAAATTGCGTTGCTTCTCATTCTACTGTGTGTGGTTTTGTACTAAAATTAAATGCATCAGACAGAACACAATTAAGGAATGGAAGAGTAGTTATCTGTTTTATTCTCTTTGAACATACAGATGTTCAATGATCATACCTCACCAGTACATGCCTACTGCCACTCATGTTTCACTTTCCAAATACTCAGGGTTTAAAACAGAGCAGCCTGCACTTTTGATAACATCTGCTACAACAAATAACAAAAAAAGAGTGTGAAGTCTGATGAATGTTTAAACAGAACATTTTTTATGGATCAGCTAAATCTTTTCTGCTTTTTAATTAAAAGTAAAGAAAATGGAACTTAATTATCCTGTAAAGATTAGCTTGTGGGCATCTTCCTGTAAATTACTTCTAATTGAAAGCAAATTGTCAAGTGACATTCAAAGTACTGTCCTTTAAAACACAGCTGTTCTACTGCTGATTTCAGTGCATTGCAGTGTTTTCTTGTTACAATACGGCATATTTGAATATTTTAACAATTTCACTGGTTTGTATAGATTTCCGTTTAACATATCTTAATCACATTTCTTCGTGTAAAAAAGTTGGCATCCTTAAGTGGTTTGCAGGCTCCTTAACTAGCCTATCATGAGTGCTCTCCACTGAGGTTTACTTTTTTTTATTTGCTTGCTTAGAGTACCACATCTGGACAACAATGATCCAGGAAGTGGGTGGTCATACTCATTAGAATACAGCCACAATCCAACTCTTTATGATACCTGTATAATTAAGCCACAGTTTATTGATGTTTTAAAACATACTACAAGTTCAAGTGAAATTCTTACTAGAAATTGAAAACAAACAACTTTTCATAATTTAGCACTTAGAATAAAACTCCGGTCCTTTAAAAAAATATTAAGTAAACAACTAAAGGGCAATGTGAAGACTGCTAACATAGGAGTTCTAATGCTAAACTTTAATATGAAGATGGATAAGAAACAAATAAGGAGTATAAATGCATTAACTCACTAAAATATATTTCTGCTTCTATCCAGTTATATATTTAACTATCCACTAACTGTTGCTAATTAGCTACTATTGCCTAGCACTGTACTCAGTTCTGGAGACGTAGCCAAAAAATAAAAGTCACAGTTCTAATGGAATTTACACTCCAGAAAAGGAGAAAAGAAAATTAAACCTATATAGTTTTTTGGTGTCAGGGACTACCTGGATTCCTGGGCATAGGTTGTTTAAAACATCTAACAACAACAACAACAAAAATCCTTGCCTGTGTAGTGTTCTTATTTCAGTTGATGGTAAGTGCTTTGAAAAAAAAAATCAGAATATGGTGATAACCAGTCACACAAAAGGAGGCACTATCCTATATGGGGTGACCAGGAAAGGACTCTCTACTAGGGGGACATCTGAACAGAACACAGAGTGAATTGAGTGCCAGGGAGACCCAAGCACAGTGCAGTATGAGAGTATGGGGCGGAGGGGTCCCTTCAGAAGCATTAGGGAAGTCTCTAGGAAGGAGACTTCTGATACCCAAGAAAGTAGTGTGAAAAAGGTGAAAGTTAGGACGGTAAAAGATTATTAATCATAATGTTGGAAGGTTTATGTTTTTGCTTAGACAGTAGGATGACTCAAACCACAAACCCAACTAATACCACTTTAATTCTCTAGGTAGTCTGTTTTCAAGCTGTGTATTTAGCTCAAAGCCTATACAACACATTTATCTTATTTTTACATATTGATATGCTAATGTTGTGCTCCACAGTGAAATAATCTGTATGAGTTGCTCTCACTGTAACTGACTGGTATAGATGAATAGGTAGGTAGGTAGGTTAGCTGGTAATCAAGCAGGCAGGTAGGCAGGCAGGCAGGCAGGCAGGCATACAGATAAGGTTTAAATGTTAAATGTTAACATTTTTCAGTAAGCAAAAAGCCACTTTACAACAATGCAGGACAAAAATCTGAACCACAATTTGGGCTCTGCTTCTCATGGCAATATTTATGGAGACATCTGAGAAAGGATAACCAGAAAGCAAAATTCTGAGTCTTACTCTCATCTGCTCAAGCATATCAGCAGATCCAGATAATAAAAGGGTCAAAGAGAGGTCAAAAAAATGGTAAAATGGGAACTTCTGGATGTTTTTCAGTCATGCCAAAAGAACTGAAAAAACAATGTAAAAAAGGAGGATTTTCTGGACTCTTTTCCAATTAAAATCATGTTCTTCATTAATACTGAATTAATGTGGGCTAATGTGTTAATATAAATACTATTACTTTTAACACAATTCACTGAAGAATGTTAAGAAAAAATATGTCCTAGTAATCATATAAATTATAATTGAGATTGTTATTGTGTATTCAATAAACAGTTTAGAGCATATAATGAAAGAACAGGGATATTTTAATTAGGTATTTAAAACTTGTCAAACTAAGTTTCTACTATGGTTTCAAAGTTAAAATGTCATTTTCATAAAGAAACATTTAAACCATCCAACAATGTGCAAAATCAACACAACACTATCTATTTTGTAACCAAGGCTTAGTTCCAAACGTAGATGCATGAAGTTTAGGAAATGATGCATCCATTGGCCGTAATTAAGCTCAGCTTAAAAAACTCATTCTAAATTAGTGGCTTTCTCATTTCGGCATGCAACCATTTGCAGGGCATCTTAAAACCCTGAATCCTGGGTGCCCCTCTCAAGATTCTGGCTCCAAGTCTGGAGTGTGTAGTTCAGTAATGTGCATTTCTAACGAGCTCTGAGGGGATGCTGATGCTACTGCCAGACCCTAGAAAAATGCCCATCTTATTAGTTAAACAATTTCTCCATTGATTAAATATCAAAAGTTTTGCTTTTAATATAAAATTGAGCCTTTTTTCCAAAGGAAAAATGACCTCCCATCTTTTTCACAGCAATGAATTTGAATATTTAAAAAAATATTTGGTTCAAAGAATAAAGAATTATTTCTTCCCTATGAATAGCCCAGATTTCATCATGTACACTTTTAACCAGCAATATTATCTGTAAACCAAATTTAGTCATTAAAAGGAGGATAACCAGAAAGCAAAATTCTGAGTCTTATTCTCATCTGCTCAAGCACATCAGGAGAACCATTTAATGTATCTCATGGCAATTCTGATTCCAATGAAACGACTCTGAGTCAGGATCTTTTATGTAAGTACAACGTTGAATTTGCACCTAAAAATTCTAGTTAAATTTGATGTACAGTCAGCCCTCTTTATCTGAGGTTTCCACATCCCAGAATTCAATCAATCATGGATTGGAAATATTTACATACACACACACACACACACACACACACACACACACGAAATAATGCAACTATAAAAGAGAATACTAATTTTAAAATATAGTAACTATTTACATAGTATTTACATTGTATTAGGTACCATAATATAGAAATGATTTAAAGTATACAGGAGGATTGCATAAATTATATGCAAATACTATGTCATTTTCTTTTTTTCTTTTCTTTTCTTTTTTTTTTTTTTTTTTGAGACAGAGTCTCACTCTGTGGCCCAGGCTGGTGTGCAATCGTGTGATCTCGGCTCACTGCAACCTCTGTCTCCCAGGTTCAAGCGATTCTCCTGCCTCAGCCTCCCCAGTAGCTGGGATTACAAGCATGTGCCACCACACCCGAGTAATTTTTGTATTTTTAGTAGAGATGGGATTTCGCCATGTTGGCCAGGCTGGTTTCGAACTCCTGATCTCAAGTGATCCACCCACTTCAGCCTCCCAAGTTGCTAGGATTACAGGCGTGAGCCACCACGCCCAGCCCATTAGTATGTCATTTTCTATCTGGAATCTAGTATCTGCTAGGGGTCCTGAAACCAATTCTCCACAGATACTGAAGGAGGACTATATAGTTCAACTGTGAAATAAGATGGAATATGATAATCTTTATATCAGGGAAGGTATGACACTTTTGTATCGTCCAAAAGTCACCAATAAATAGATGAACCAATGAATAAGAGTATACTAATATGCTAAAATATCCATTAAGGTGACACCTTATTCATTTCCTCAGTGTCCGCCACCAAAATTACAATTGCCTACCAAGTTTTCTTCTTTGCTCTCTCCCTATCCTAAGAAAGACATCTTTGCATTCTTCCTACCAATAACCTCTCATTTTCTTCATCTTTCAGCCTAAGATTCAGTCTATGCAGTCTTCCTATCTGATTCAATCTACACTACTCTATCTTTTTATTTATCTGATTATTTATTCTATGAATATTTTCACTAATCAAGTATTTCATAACCTTTAGAGTAGAATTTTCTGTCTCTTATTTAACCTTAGAGCACCCAGGACAGGTGCTCAATGTGGAGTAGATTGCCATGTTCCTTTCCTTTTCAAAACCCACCTACGGCCAAGGAAATCATTTCTGCACACCTGAATTGCTTTAACAGACTCTCCGAAGGTGGCTGCCTTTAGCCTCTGGGCAAATTATTGTTTGTTGATATCACTTCCTGCTCAAAATGTACCTTGATATTCTAGAATTTCTAATAAGGTAGGAATTCTAGAAGTCTAATGCCAAATTTATAATTTTTTTCTTTATCCTTTCCTCCTGCACCATCACCCCTTAAAAAGTATGTATCATTTAATCCACTAATCTTACTGTTTGAAATTTACCCTTCAAGAAAACCTTAAAAAAGTAAAATAACTATTGCACTAATTGAGTCATTTCAGTGTTAGTTACAAAAATTGGAAGCTATTCAAGTGCCTTATAATGTTTAAATAAATTATAACAAATCAACTGAGAGACTACAGAGCAGAAATACAAAATGAAAGTCAAGAAGGCCATGTAGAAAGATGAAAAATATTTCCAGTTATAATCACAATGAAATTATATCTATACTATGATTACATGTATACTACATAAAAATATAGAAAAAGAAAAACAAGTGATGTATCATGGTAGTTAGATATATTTTTTGTTTATATTGCTTTTGTAAGAAATTGGGGTCAGTACACATCAAATACATCTACATCTCCCACATCTTCATCTCTGGAGTTAACACAATGTATGCAATGAACTTTATGATTCAGAATCATGATGGAGAGTTTCTAGAAGGTCTTAAATCATCTTAAGTTTCATTACATGGACCTAAAAGTGAATGTAAACTCTTCACTGAGAATTTCAACAAAGGTTTTAGTAAAATAGAGTTTCTGGATACCCATCAGTTAAGCTCAATTAATCAAAATACCCTATGGTTCATTCCAGGTTATACCTTGTATTGTGCTCAAGGATACCTAAGAGCAGATGGGTTTTGTTGTCACTTTCTTTGTTATAAGGTTTGTATACAATTACAGACCACATTACTCAGGCCCTCAGAACTGAATGGGAATTAGGCAGCTGAAGTCCAGGCCATTCCTTTGAAAAGGAATGTCTTCCAGCTATTTTTCTTTCTTGTTATATTGAATTTTCATATGGATCTAACTATGGATAAATAAAAGCCCGAATAGCTTCATGACTGATTTATTCTCATTTCAGAATTCTGGCCTTAAAAAACATCCAGAACCTAATCAGTTAATATTAATGCATTCAAAGATTTTGCATGTCTACCAAATAATAGTAAAACCTGTAGTGGGACAATTTAAACCCAGGCTCCTTGGGCTCATTTATCATTTTTTTCTGTAACCCCACAACACTTCTTTGGAACTGAAGAAGATAAATGGGTCCCTGAGAAACAAATATTTACAAACCTTTTGGAAATGATTTTTAAGTAGAAAATGAAATATTCCATTATCTATGCTGATCATATGGGAATTCACAACAGAGAGTCGAGTACAGGGTGTGCTGTTCAACCTCATAATCATTTGCAAATAAAATCAAACAATTCCAGATTTCGAACTTATAAATGAAATTTCAATCCTAGTTGTCTTTTTCCCTAATTACAAAAGGGAATGTTGACTTTCTATTTTTAAATGAATTATCTAATATGTCAATCATCTAATAAGACTTTTATTGGTTCACTGCTATACCTGCCCCCTCCCTTGAAAGAAATGGACAGGAGGTAAAATGTAAAAACATCAATGGTAAATTCGAATTCCTGAGTTTCATGTAGTCACAGCACACATGAGCTATTAATATACTTTTCTTCTTTACATTTCTTATAAGTGAGACACATTTCTTATAAGTAAGACAATAAATTATTGGGAAAACAGCAATGTAATCAATAGCCTTTCACTTTGATTTTACAGCAAAAACTATAGAGAAACAAACATGTTGGCATTTGGATCCCAGCTAGCCATTATGAAAATCTGATGTGTGTCACATGATGAGACACTACAGAGATAACACAGTGCCCCTCTACTTAATTTCTAGAAAAGCAATTCAAATTTTAGAATGGTAGATTGTCTCTGCTTCTTATACAAATGACTTTAAAGAAAATCATACCTGAAAATGCAAAGCATGGAATAGTCAGCATTATATAAATATAACCAACACTACTTTCTGTTATTTGTCACCATTTCCTTGGTCCTTACTACATGATTCTTCATCTAGCCACATAGATTATGATGCAACCTGTGAGAGGCTCAAAGAACCAACCAAATGTTCAAGCAAAGAAATAACTGTTAGAACTTGCTTCTATCAGTCGATTTTGTCCCAACATTTAAAATGTTACACTCACACACACAAAAATGTATTCTCAATGTCCTCAAGCTGGATAGGCATGTTTTGGAAAAGTTGGTCAATCACACTGGATTAAGGTGATTTCTTGGAATAGCCTGTGACTTCAATATAACCTTTAAAGCCGTGAGTATGTCGGGGTGGGGGGGTGGTTATCATTTTTGTTTTGTTATTATTTTTAATATGGTAAACATGTCCAACGGCTACAATACGTTTCTCTAATCCAAAAATGAATGATAAAGACAAGCAACTAATTTGAAATTTAAACACCTGAATAAGCTGGAGGGGGCATAAAACAGAAGCTGTAAGAAAACATAATGGAATGGAAATTGCTCAAACCAACTGTGCGGTAGGGCCAAGCACTCTGACATATGCCATGTCTGTAAATGAAGTAAAGGTATGTCACATGCCACCTTGGGGTTGTGTGTGTCACTGCTGGCTTGGCATGTCATTCACTCTTTCCTGTACCTGCTTCACACTACTAGATGTTAATACCTTTAGTCGTCCTATTTGAAATATAACCTCTTGGTGTCAGGAGGAACACAGTACACTGAACTGGGGCTTTGTCTGAATTTTCACACATTTCATACTGAATATGCATTTATTTTTCACATTAAGGTTCATGGATATATCTTATTAACTCCATAGAGTAAAAGTAAAGTAACTTTGTAAGACTATACCAACCCTAAGCTAAATCTCACCAGCTATGAAAAAAATAAGTTTTTTATTGACATCAATGATTGGAAGTTTCATGTTTCATATAGGCTTTTAATTTGCAATCAGTAAATTGAATTTTTAATGTTAAAAGAATAATCATGCTTAGATTGAATATTTCATGAAAAGTATATAAAAAGTGCCTTCAATACGTTTTTCTATCTGACACCTAAGGGTTTTTGGGGGCGGGGCGGGGGGTGTTACATTATTCAAAATTGTTTAAAGTTCCAATAATATACTTTCTCAAATAAGAGAACTAAAGGCCAAACTTTAATCTCCATGGATCCTTCTTTAAAGCTATGTGTGCTGTTCTCCTGACATTTCATTCTGCATTGTACCTATGGCTACATCTGGTTTCCTTAGACTGTAAGACAGCCATGTGAGAACAGGAACCATGATTCAAAACTGACTAGCATTTACTGAGTGCTAATGTGCCAGAGCTATTTGTAGCCATCTCCACCTACATGATCTCATCTTATTCATCGTTGGATCCTGTCATTTTGCAGCAGAAGCCCTTTCACTGACAAAATGGAGCTATGAAAAAAAACCCCTTAACCCATTCCAAATATTGGCTGTCAATTGCAGTGTGGCCCAAAACAATGTCTCCAAAATGGAACTAATTATCCCTCTCCTACATGAAAGGATAATGCAGGTAAATAATGTAAGAAAATTAAGTTAAATGCTTATAAAGTGCCTAACAGAGTCCTTAGCACATAGGAAGGCTCTCAATGAAACTTTTCCTTCCTTTTCCAGAAGTAATATGTAATGCACACATATATTTGTCATAACTGCATCTCACTGTTTTCCAGGAAATCTTCTGAATGAAGGAAATAAATGTTCACTGTATTCTCCTCTTATTAAGTTTAATTACATATGTAATGCTTAAAACAAGTATGTCAAAACTAAATCTCTTATGTTATTTTATTTTATTATTTATGTATTTATATTTTTGAGATGGAGTTTCGCTCTTACTGCCCAGGCTGGAGTGCAATGGCGTGATCTCGGCTCACTGCAACCTCTGCCTCCCGGGTTCAAGTGATTCTCCTGCCTCAGCCTCCCCGGTAGCTGGGATTACAGGCATACACCACCACACCCGGCTAATTCTGTATTTTTAGTAGAGATGAGGTTTCTCCATGTTGGTTAGGCTGGTCTTGAACTCCCGAACTCAGTTGATCCACCCGCCTCAGCCTCCCAAAGTGCTGGAATTACAGGTGTGAGCGACTGTGCCAGCCCAATAACTAAATCTATCCATTTATCTACTTCAATATCTATGCCATAACACCTGTATGTTTTTCTTTCCTTATTTTTAAGTTCAAGAGAAATCATTCAAATACTTGTCAATTTCAGATATGTTGTATTTGCATGGCAAACATTTACTGAAAAAAATAAAACATTCAAATCAGAGGAAAATAATATTTAGAAACATTGTATGTAAGTATAATAATGAAACTGATTTTTAAATATAAGTGGCAAAATATAATGGTACATTCTAGAAAAAAAATGGAATCACCAAATCCTATTTGAGAGTTAGAAACAGGTCTATGTGCTTAAACATACAATTCATTCTGGGGTTATAACAATGTTATTACAGAACATTTGTATTCCCAATTTCTCTACTACATCAATCTTAACAATAGAGACACATAAAGAGAACTAGATTTGATCTGTTTTTTTTCCCCCACAACAGTTGTGTTTGAACAAGCTGAACAGTATGTCTTCCTCTTCAACTAGTCTTTTCCAAAACATTTATGAAAAGGTCACCTGCTAGCTAGCCAAGTACCTGAAAGAGCTTCCAAACGTTTAAGGAAGCATGAACTTCCCTTGATAGAAGAAATGATGCTGCTGTGCAAGGGAAATCACAGTCATGGCACACCTCTTGACTGTGTTAGCTTAGAAACGTAGGACTTTAAAAAAAAAAAAAAAAGAACATCACAAATAAGCTAGATATGTCAGCACAGAATCATGCTCCACATCTCTGCCTTCCAAAAGATGGAAACAAGAACAAAATTGAACTTTGGCAAAAAGATGCACAAGACTAAGAAGTTTGTCAAAGATACTGAAAAAGCTCCAGATTGTCTGAAAGTATAGTATTTGGTAACCGATTATTGCTGATTAATGATAGGGGAAAAATTCTTCTGTTAAGATCCTGAAAATCCGTCAGCTGGCTTCACTGCATTTGATACCAAAATGAGCTTATTTATGATGTCAATGCAGTTTTATCACTGAAATATAAAAGTGTATTGACATCCTCATATATACATTACTTGTCTAATCAAGAAGATGTATACAATTACACAACCTTTTTACCTTTGCCATAGGAATAATGTACACATTTATCAGATTATAATTCAAGAATATGATCTTCTTGGATTTGAGTGCTCAGAGTCACTGTTGGTCTTAACTTTCTTATTGTTGTTTAATTATTTCTTATTCAACATTAAAAATGTCCATGCATGTAAAGTTGTAAAAATATTGTATTTTATATTAGTTTTAATGATTTCTTCAACTAAATCGTTGAATTCATAATAAAACTCCTCAGCTTCCTCCATTACATTGTCCATAACTTGATATAAAGGACAATGGCTTATTCATCTTTCTCTTTGAGGTATTTAGAATCATGGCATATATATAAATGTTATATATACATATATATACACACACATATATATGTGTATATATAGATACAAATGAAGGGGACACACAGAAATAGACCCAGGTATTGTGGGATCTGAAGCTTATACAACTAGGGACCCTCTGTAACAGGAGAATACAAAATTACAAATACATAGTGTGTATAAAAATAAATATCTATGTAGAGAAACCTCAGTAAACTACAAATGTTAAAAATCTGACAATAGTCAGATATTCCCAAGAACCTAATAATGCCTCTGGCCATTCTGAATTGTGGCAGAAGGAATGTCAAAGTAGGAAGAATTAGCAGTCCTAAAAAATTGCAGCTAAAATATTTTAATTTTGCATATTTTGTAAAAATATAAGACCAGCTGAACGTACTGCTTGAGCCCCTCCCAGGGCTTTGAGAGTTCTGACAACTTGTTTAGCTTCCAGAAGATTTGGTTGTTGCTTATATAATAATGATAATAAGGATTTGATAGGTGATATGGTTTGGCTGTGTCCCCACCCAAATCTCATTTTGAACTGTGGCTCTGACAATTCCCATGTGTTGTGGGCGGGACACAGTGAGAGGTAATTGGATCATGGGGGCAGGTCTTTCCTGTACTGTTCTCTTGATAGTGAATACGTCTCATGAGATCTGATGGATGTATAAAGAGGAGTTCCCCTGCACAAGTCCTCTTCTTGCCCACTGCATGTAACAAATCCCTTTACTCTTCCTTCATCTTCTGCCATGACTGTGAGGCCTCTCCAGCCATGTGGAACTGTGAGACCATTAAACCTCCTTTTCTTTATAAATTACCCAGTCTCAGGTATGTCAATGTCAAAATGGACTAATACAATAGGTACCAATTAAATCCTTCTAAAATTGAACTGAATGAAAGAAACTTAAAACATTCTGGGGCCCATCTAGAATATTAAATCACCCAGAAACCTACTCCTGTTTTACCCCTAACTTCCTAATTGCTATTACTTCCTATCTTCCAAGGATCTACTAAATAATAAATATAGCAATTGGTTAACCAGGCAAACCTTCACTTCCATGCTTCCAGTGACAAGGTAGTCTTCTATCCTCAAAGAAGGCAGGGCCATTTTGAACAGCTCTAGCTATTTTACTGATGCTGAGCTCAAAAGTGCTTTCAGTGAGTAGAATGTAGACCCAGAGCACCCTTTGGAATTATTTCCTTCTGACCTACAAGGAAGAAAGCTAATTCCTTTTCTATATGAGTTACCCAGATATCCAAATATAGCTCTCATTAAAAAACCCAGAATTTTCTTCTCCTATTAAACATTCCCAATTCCTTCAGCTACTGCCTGACTGTTATCCTGGCTGTTCACCTCCAGACATAGTTGAGTTTTAAGGAGGATATGACATTGAACACAATACCCAAGATGTGACTGGCCAGTCGGTACAAAGCACAGCAGGACTCCTGTCAATTGTTGAACATTGCAGAATGGTTCTGGAATGCAACTTCCATTGAAGACTCAGTTAACTAAAACACCTATGAAGTTTTCATTTTAGCAGCAAATAAAGTTCATTTTCCCATCCTGTACTTAATAAAGTTGATTTTTTAAACCAAAATCTACATTGTTACTAAATGTTCACCAACAGTTTTAGGGTATCATTCCAGCCTGCACAGAGCTTTGAAACCTGATCTTGTTAATTCATGTTTCCCATTGAACCAGAGTAAAAGCCATTTAAATAAAAATAACTCAAGGTTTTCAGGCATGTAGTATGTCCCCTCTCAGCCTTAAGCACTTGAGTCTGCCTCCAGAAGACTGTTATACTTATTTTTGTTTGTTTGTTTGTTTGATGTACCAGACCTAGGAGTTTAGCATGACAGGCATTGGACAGAGTTTACTAAGAAATATAGAGATCTATTACTTTATATGTTGCTATTTTCATATCCAGAAAAACAAATAATAGTTTGTAAAAGTGAAATTAGATGTTTCTCTTTCAAACAGAATCAACAAAATTGTAATTGGTAAGACAGAGCAAGTTTTATTTTTTCTTTTCTTTTTTTCTTATATTTTCTTTTTTGCTTTGTTTTAGGAGAATTTTGTTGTTTTTAATTTAAAATAAATATAAGTTAAGAACTTGCATTCCCCTCTACGAGTTTCTCGGGTCTTTTCTCTGTGGCTGTCTTATATAGCTTATTTTCTTTTCTTTAGATAAATAGGCAAGTCTAAGTGAAAATATTAATGTCCCATTAATGTTAGTGAGCATCCGAATGTCTCACACATTCCTCTTGAATCTGTCTGCTCTGAGTCTTTTTATTTTTTCAAATTACCCAGTTTGTGCTGTTGTGCCCTTCCATCAAGAGAAAGATTCTTCAAGAGTTCTCCTAGAGCAACTGTGCTTACTAATTCTTAGGTAATTTCTAAGAGAATATGACAATATCTGCTTTCACCTCTTAATCCTTGTGGGCTGAATCTGAATGAATGATTCAGCACAGCTCATCAACTTGACTTTCTCAAAGGAGATTTTGACATTATAACCAACATATGTGGCAGAAAGGTTAACTTATCACTTAAATATGAAACAGGTTTCTTTATAATCTCCATATTCATGAAAAGAGAGCAATAAGGCATTATTAAGTGTAGAGATGTCTTCGAAGAGTACTGTCAACTCATCTATTCCTATCTGAGAAGACATATATTAGAAATCTTCAGAAGTATCAAAATCCTTTATGCAACTGTAGTTTTGCTTTTATGCCCAACTCACGTTCTCCCTGAGCAGAGGTTTACATTCACTAATAGTAGCAAATGCCCAGGCATTTAACTTAGCCATCTCCAGATGAACAACCTGTGAAGAAATTATTCCACAAAAGCCCAATGAACTTTTAGCTTGGAGTACAAAACTTTAACATTTCAGAATGTCCTAGATGCTTTGTGGTCACCACGGGTTCCCAGGAATCTCCACAGGGTCCTAAGGTCACATATATCCAAGGATATTAGCAGCGATACATGTTATCTAAAACGGAGTTAAAAGGGAAGTAACACGGCTTCAACCCTAAAAGTTTCACCAACTGCTACTACAACAGTAGTATTAATAGTCAATAAAAATTGCCAGTACTTATCACTTAATCTAATCAGTCACAAATTTTCATTCAGGGAAATACATCTATATAAAATGAGGATGTATCAACTGTGTTAATATTGCATATATCAACAATAATGTTATATTGTTATCATTACAGTAACATACATACGGTATTGCCACATGCGTAATATATACTGCATTGTTACCTTACAGTAATAGTATATATTTTTAATGTTATTGTATTATAATAAAGTATTGCATTGTTAATATTACATATATTGTATAATATCATAATGCAATATTTTGTGATAGAAATTCACTCCCATAATATGGACAGAATCATGTCATTGTCAGTGCAATTGCATTGTTCTCCATTAGTTGAAAATGCAAATACCATATCAATAAATGACCTGTCTGAAAAATCAAAATGCATTGGACTGAGTCTCCTGAGAGCCAATATAATTATTTTGGATGGATTTGTGCATCTTTTAGAGAGTGGAAGCCCCATGAGGGTATGTTCTATACCTACCTTAGTAACTACATTATCCCAACTTAACTCCATTTCTGACACATCTGCTTTTTTCCTGGCCTTTACACTACTCAAAAGGTAGTATCGTTCAGCTGGGCCATTAGGGGATGGGGTAGATGAAGGTCTCTAGGGGACATTTGTCCCCTCACCCTTGACAGTGGTTCCTACCCATTTTTCAAAGAAAGATATTAATTCATGTCTCCCATCAACAGCATCAAGTTTAGGAAATTTGTGTCTAACAGATCATTGTCAGGCAGTCCCAACAGTTACTCTTTGTCACGTTACCCTATTTTCCTTTCTTTGTATACTTATGCCAATCTGAAACTGCATTGCACATTCACTGAGTTATTGTGTTTATTGCCTGTTGCCAACCTCTAGAATGTATGTTCTGTGAAAGCAGATATCTTACCTTCCTAGTGCACCATTGACTTCTGTACATAGAACAGTGCCAGGTAGATTCAAAGAAAGATCAAAATATGTATTTGTTAATATAAATAAAATTGTACAAGATAAATTTATTAATTAGAAGTCTCCATCATTAGCAAGACACATCAATACTTTTTACAAAAAAGGAAAGCTACATTAAATGGATTTATTGCTTTTAAAGTAAGCTATATTCTGATTTTTAGGGACATTAAAAGTAGGAATTCTACAATCAAGAAATGTATTTCAGATTTATCTTCTTAAAATTAGTCAAAAATGTATGTGATTGCCAGAGTTTCTTACCAGCATGGAATAGCAAATGTCATCTGATTGTGTGATAAATCCCATGACTCCTAAATAAATAAGGCATTTTGGTTGTTATGGGCAGGTTTCTGAGTGATGATTTTCCAATTTCCCTAAGGCTTTTAAGAACATTGAAACTGGCTACTGACCTCAAAGATTTTTAGAATAGGAAACACAAATGTAGTTACACTGGCCCATTCTACAGGTGAGAAAAAAGTAACAGCCAGAAGCTCAGTGAGTCTAGATAACCTTGAGGTTATCTAAAAGGCTAGAGGTGTTTCTCATTGCAATGGCTCCTTCATTTTTCTCAACAACTCCTTCCATTTTCTTTCACAAAAAACACTTTGTACAGTGCATTCCACATAAGAGAAGCTCAATAAATGCCAGTTTCCTTTATTCCTAGATTTATATTTGCTGGCAATAAATAAAAATACTATATTTTCAAATCCTGTAACAACAGACCTTAAGTTAACCCTATGATTCCTTAAGATCTCCTTTATGGCATCCATTCTTATATTCTCGCACTAACGAAAACAAAGAAGGTCCAAAGGGCAATTTTGCTGCTTTAAAGCTCAAAGTAAGTTTTTGCACTGAAAGAATATTGTTTTTTAAAATTAAATAAAAGGAGAGCGAGAGAGAGAATATGAATGAGACACAATGTGAATGACAGAGATGTCAACCATTCACCATTCAGTAGCTCAGCAGGTTTGTCAAACTCTAGATTTTGTTTTAGCCCACATTGCAGAGTTCAACTCTGATCTAACTACTAGCATGATTTTTGGGCATCTGTTTGCAGATGCAGTAGAATTATCAATCCGAACAGACACACAATCCGGGTCCAATGTCACTTCTCCTCATTATGTTAATAGTTAATACATGCAAATGAAAACACTCTAGCAATTTGATTTCTTTGAAGATAGTTTGCATATTGTCTTAGCCATAATGACTGTACACTTCTCTCAGCCTCCATTTATGCAAGGGTAGTGTAGTTCATTTTTATCAGCTCCAGTTCATTTTGGCTGCTATTGGAATGTATGTGCATGTTTCTTTTTTTACCTTTTGCCTAATTACCATTCAGGTACCATAAGCAGATTTTTCATGCTATTGGTGTTTTTCTTAATTAAGAAACAAATGAATTCTCCCTAGCAATAAAAGATGGAACAACAGAATAAGATGCCAGGGGCTGATGTTCTGTTTCTTAATTGAAGCAGTTCTATTGTTCAGTGTCAGTAGTGAGGGGGCTGAAATGTCATAAGTGTAGAATGTTAATAGTACAAAAATAACATAAAACTACTTTTAAAAATAAAGAAAGAATACAAAACAATGCTGTAAGAGCTTTGAAAACATAGATTTTTATCCACATATTAATTCTGACAGTAACAAAGTAGCTTCATTTACAAATCCCTCACACTTAGAAAGCCTGAGGTTCTAACCCCAGTCCTGAGAGACATGCCTGCCCCACTCTGCTAGTCTAGTTAACAGTGTCCTACTTATTTACTCTTCATCAATTAAGGAGGCACCCAGGGGAACAATTTGTTTCTTTAATTTGTGAATAAACCATTGCTACTTTAATTTGCATTCTTTTTTTTCTACCCACAGTAAAATCTCAATGTCCTACCAGTAGATTCAATATGCCTTACTACAACCTTAAGGTAAGACACTTGCAAATTCATAGAGACAACTCTTTCATTTCCCTTGGGATGATAAAACTTCAAGGAATTGAGGCTTTAAGAGAAAGTTGAGTTTTTACTCACATCTATACTGATGGCACAAATCTGCTCTAGTGAATGGCACAAAAGGTTACATATTTTTCTCTTTACTAAAAGCTGTGGACACATATTTGTTCACTAATGGCTTTATTCCTTTCTCAGATTATGAAATTCTTGCCTTATTTAACTGAGACTTTTTAAAAAATGAAAGCCCATTACCATATTTTAAATAAGCTAGTAAAGATTTAACAAAAGGTATCTTATAGAGTAACATTTTTTTTTTCCTGACCGGAAAAGAACATTATAAAACAAGATCTCTAGGTATCACTTTCTAAATGACTAAGTTTCTACTGGTATTGTTCATACTTGCTGTCTTTCAGGTGCCTGACCTATGTATGAGATGCATCTAAGAGTCAAATAGAATAAAAGGAATTTAATATATATGTGAACAAAGCATATCGTTATGTAGTTTTTCCCTATTTGGAAGGAAGAGGTCATAACTAACTCGTTTTATCATAAATATCTCTATGCATAGTGAAAAATAAAGGTGGACCTTTATTTATTGAAACCTAATGTTTTGTAATAACATCATGGAATATCATAAAAAACCTTTAGGTTGCTATACAAGCATAACTCATGAGTTTTTAAAAATAAATAAATCATTTTAATTTGAGATTATTTTTAAAACTTTTTAACAAAGTATAGAAAATATTTCATGAGTCATCCTAATGAATGAAGAGAGTTTCTAATGGAAGAGATCTATAAGAAATAAATTTGTAGCACACAAAATTACATATATACTTATAACTGAAGAACATTTACATGACCATTATCATTTTGAGAATCTACATTTATGTGAAGTTGTAATATAATTTTGGAAGAGCTTTACTCACTCACAAAATTTGCAATCTTAAAAAACTGTCAGGAAAATCCTCATCTGATTGTTTTTCATTTCACTAAATTAAAAAAAAAAAACATGAACTATGACCAAAAAGAATTTTCATGTCTGTTCTCTCTATGCTCTAATACATTAGAAGACGATAGTTAAGGTCACTAATTTAATAAGGTCACACACATAATAATAAAATGTGACATGATATTCAGTTATTGACTTATTAATAATGTAAACTACGAAATAAGACCTAGGGACAATATTTTTCTTTCTCTCACTTTCTTAAGCTTCTATAATATTGGCAAGGGTGGGAAAGAGGAGAAAGGCAAAGAATTCTGGAGCTTTGAGATTTACAACCAAATTCTATGTATATGGAAGTGTGAACTAGGATAAAGAAAATGTTTCTTTAAGAGAGTTTCTATACACTTGTGAAATTTTATTTCTTCAAATTCCTCAAGTGAAGAGACTAAAAATATCTATTATCAATCTTAACTCAGTAGCAAAATGTTTAGAAAATACATATTCCTTACCTCTGCAGCAGTGTGAAACTATTGTTGTCTTGCCCCACCCCCAGTCTCTGACTTGCTAACATGGTGTCCCTGCCAAATTCTTGGCATTGGAAGTGAGGGGGAAGAGGCCATACCATAACGTGTTGATAATGAGGAGATAGAAATAGCAAACCAGCTGGATTGTCCTAATAAAGTATGTCTGGGATTTAGAGACACAACAACTATGTGTTCAGGTCATCCAAATGCATTTTAACCAACTGGTTTCTTTGATGATCTTTTGAGATACTCCAGTCAGGATCTTTCTAAAGGAATTTTATGTATTAACTCCAGAACCGTCTGGAAAAATACAAAAACAAAACAACAACAAAAACTGACTACTCACTTTTTCTGGTAATGATTAATATAACCAAGGCACCCTGTGTTATTTAATACCAAAAAATGAGACGAAGTGATCTGTAACAGATTTCAGAGTTTGTAAAAACATTTACTGGTTTATAGATATCCATATCTATACATCTACATCTATATCTATAATGTGTCTGCCATATATATATAGTGTGCATGTCTGCATGTATATGTCTGTGTGTGTGTGTGTGAGATGCGTATATTACATTTTAATATCAATCTATCTTATAAAGCATTTCCCAGTGAAGCTCAAAATATTTTCCTCATTGGGAATAAAGTATTTATTCCTTTTAAAATTACTTTAGGGTGATTTGAGCAAAATTATTCAATTAGAGTATTCAACAAGATCTTTTTATAAAACTTACTTCAACTACAAACAATATTTACCAAAAAATAGTTCATTTAAATATTTGTCAATTAAAACATGCAAACCAAAGACCTTTAAAATTATGTTTTAGATACCTGAGGATATTTACCATTACCAGAGGACAATTTCTTTTCATGGATTTGACCTCAAAAATACTAATAATCTAGAAAAGTTTTATCAGTGCATACCTGGTGCTGTTCTAAATGATTTACATGTGTGAATTCATTGAATCCTCTCAACAGCCCTTATATAAGGTCTCCTTAATAACCTCATTTTTACAAATGGGGAAACTGAGTCACAGATTAAGTAACATGCTAAAGGACACGCCACAAGGAAGTGGCAGAGCAGGAACATGAACCCCAATGAAAGACTCCGGAGTTCTGAACCATTATAACATATCCCTTCTCTAAAAAATGATTGTATAATTCAATCCCCTTCTAAAACGTAAATATATGACTTTGTGCCATACATCCATTCAAATGCCATCTGATAGGCAGCCACTGCATTTTGCATTGTAAAGTTAACATGTTCAAGTAGATAGCTTGCAACGCTATTTCTCAGGACAGTCAGACCTCTGGGCTAACACATTTCCATAGGGTGGTTAGGGAGGGGCAGCACCATTTGATCAGAATACGCTGCACGTAGCAGGCCAACCAATTCTGAAGATGGATCCTAGTAACATCAATAATCCTCAATACTCTTTATCCCAGAAATTTTGTGTAGTCTTCTCAGCAGAGGTAGTTCTAACTTGATCATCTTCAGTAATTTATTCTACTAGGCCTTGCTCTGGATCTATTTTTGGTGCTGACCACTAACTTTATCATCATGAAAACCACTTGTAGCTTTTCAACAGTTGATGGCTGGAACATCAGCTGGCCACATAGGAGCCAGGGGCTGGATGCACTTTGGGTTCATTTTCCTCTGATTCTTTCCTTTACTTCTTTGGGTCTTTAGGAATAGAATTCTTGATAGCAAGACATACCACAAGAAATTAACTTTTTTCCCAAAAAATTAGTTCTCCATTTGCATAAAGTCATTGTATAATGCCACTGATTAGATGAATTTACTTACAGGAGCATACACCTTGTAGCACCTCTGTCCAAACTCAGAATGTAAATAACAAAATACAATAAAATCTTCAGTGCTACTTGGGTTGTTCAGAATCTATGAGAATGAATTAAATAAAACTGACCTTGTGGTCCTATATTACAATGAGGCTGAAAATGCTAGAAGACCGCACGGTTGAAAACAACCTTTCTCAAGTTGCATTAATGTTCCTAGGCTCTAGGTTCCTTCAAGTGAGAGAAACAAATATTTCATTTGTTTTCGGATTATAATTTCCCTCAACTCCATATGTTACCTGTTTCCTAACCTTATGTCCACTTTCAAAATTATCTCACAAAAATTCAACATATTTAATTTTCTCTCCACTCTGTCGTAATTATCAGGGGGTATTTATGCTGGCATTTATGAATTAAAACCTTTCTATTTTATTCAGGGGCATCCTTTCAAACCCCACTGACACTCTAAGCTTTGGTCTCTCCATGCACTCCTTCATTTCCTTCTGCTGCTGTTGCTGCTGCTGCTGCTACTGCCCACGAGAACACTTGAGATAGCTTGGAAGACTTTCAAGGATAAAAAAGTCCTTAATAAGGTACGAAAAAGAGGAACGTATTGGGCCCAGGGCCAATTTAAAACTATGTCTGCATATAATAATATGTATAAAAATAAGCATCTTAAAATCACTCAGAAGGCAAAACATTTGATATGGGTGAGAGATGAACTCTTTCGGGCAGGGCAGAATAAAATTTCTGAACTCAGGAAAACAACATCGTGGAGATAAACTTTTTGTATAACAGGGCCTAAATGAATACATTGAAATTTAAAGAATAGAACTTTTATCTAAAACCAAACTATCATACACTATTAATCTGAGGTTAATAATACACCCATGACCTATGCTGCTGAGAATAGAGAAATACTATACTTTAAAAGGGAATGTATTTAAAATCTTTTTCTCTGCATTATTTCTTTCTCTAAAGTAAAAGTGAGCATAATCTTCACTTGAGTGCTCACTTTTGGTATATTCTCATATAAACTGAATAATAACTATAGAAACATTTATCATTACAGCTATTCTCTCCAATATTAATTGTCTGAATTAGACAGATATTAAAATATTCCATAAAATATTTTTGTGCCCTACTTTCTTCCCAACTCCCAAAAGCACTTCTATCCTCTCAACTACACAACCGAAGGGAAGACAAATAATTGAAAACATAATTATAATGGCAATATATACCTGATTTTCTGCCCCCAAACCCCTCCCCCCACCACACACACACACACACACACACACACACAAATGGTGTATTACTAGCAGTAACGGTATTAGTATGAAAATACCAACATTCACATTCCGCAATGTATAAATTTTACTTTTTTAATTATTGGTATTAATTTGTAACTTATTAAAATTATATTTGGTTAAAAAATGAAAACAATATTAAGAGGCATACAGCGAAAAAAGAGTCTATGTGCTACCATAAACTCCCAGGCCTCATACCCAAAGAAACCATCAACAATTTCTTGCATATTTTTTTCAGAAATTTTTATGAAAAATATATCTAACATCTATTCATTTTTCTTTTCAAAAACATTACAAATAGGTGCATGCCATACTGATTTTTTTTCATTTTACGAGTCTTTGAGATATTTCCATATCAACATGAACACATCTGTCTTATCCTTTACAACACATGAGAGGGTTATACCATAATTTTATTTAACCCATCCCCTATTAATGGACATTTAGGTGACTTCTAACTTTTTGCTATTAGAAACCATGCTATAATGAGCACACATATGAGGGTTTCTATGGGATATGTAGAATTGCTGGGTCAAAGAGTATACGTGCAATTTTAATTGCTATAAAATGCCAGTCTATCTTTCAAAGAGGTTGCAACAATTGGCAATCCCAGTAACAATTACTTTGCCTTCTTGCTAGTGAACATTTTTGCCTCTCGATAGGCAGCTATAAAACTAAGCTAATGCATATGAATGAATGGAAAGCTACTACCAAAGACAATCTCATGAGTTAAGCACAAACAGATTCATTTAAAAAGATGCTGCTCTGTTCATTTATTTTTGCATGTGTTGTCTAGCCTCAATAAAATATTCATACTAAACCACTGAAAGCACTGAGTGATGGTTTTAGCCATCAGCTACGATGTTGTTATTAAATCCGTATCTAAAAGTTAGAGGGTAGCACAGAAGGTCTAAGGTTGAATTCAAGATAACAATAATCGTTAAATTTCACAAAATGAAAGTTAACTGAAGCCCATTGTTAGCTCAGAGGTTGTTGTTGTTTTGCTTTGTTTTGTTTTTTGTCCTCTTCCATTTCCAAATTGGAATTTGGTAGGACCAAAGCAATTATCAAGCAAATACAAAATACACTGATCAGGCTATATTTTTCAAAATCTACAATGACCATCAATTACCTAAAGGATGAGTTCAAGTTCTTCAACATGGCACACAAAGCACTTTAAAAATTTGGCCCCAAATCAGCTCTCAAGATGCATGCTCTGTCACTCACATAAGTTTCATCTTTGGCCACAACTATTCACTGGACCTTGAAAATGTCATGCTCCTTAATGCCTTTCTGCTCTTGGCCAAGCTATTGTTTCTGCCAGGATACAATTCCCTCTTGTCATGACCAAATCTCCCACTCCTCCTTCAATACCCAGCTGAAATAGGACCTCATCCTAGAGGCTTAACCTGATGCACTTACGAACCTCAATGCCCACAGCACTTTATACCTCTATCATGATTAAATCATAGTGTAATTACTATTTAATGCACTACTTGAAGGGAGAGACCATAGTCTGTATTTGCCCCATCCCCATGGCTTAACATGGTACACAAAATTAGTACTTACTATATGTTTGTTTATTGAATATTAAATGAAGTTTTCATTTAAGTTAAATTTAACACATATGGGTAACAATTTTTTCTCGGGGCAAAATTGTTTAAAAATATATCACAGGAAATTATGTGGGTTTTTAAAAAAATTTTTCATTCATTCATTAATCTAATACTCTTTGAGCATCTGCTATGTGACTGGTATTTTTCTAGCAACTGTAGTTACAGAAGTGAACAAGACTAGGTCACACACCCAATGAGCTTACATTCTAGTAAAAAGTCAACAAATAAACAAGTAAATAATCTAACAAATACATAAGTTATGGGCTGGAGAGCAAACTGAGGCAACTTTAAATGGGAAGAGACCTTTCTGAAGAATTGACATGTGAAGTGAGAAGTGAATGAGAAGCCAGCCATACGGAAATCTAGGAAAAGAACAGGAAGACAGGCAGCTTGGCATGATTACGGAACAGAACAAAGACTCATAAAGATAAAATGTCGTGACTGCAAATGGTTTATGGGTAGGAGTTGGATAGGGAAGTGCTACATAACAATAGTATGCTTAGTGATCAGGTCAGACATAAGGAACAGATCATGGAGGATCTGGTAGTCCATGATCAAAAGTTTAGGTATTAATTTGCAAAGGGATGTCCGCTGGAAGAGTGGTGAAGTGATACGACTTGACTTTATGTTTTTGAAAAAAAATCATTTTGGCAAATAAAAATGAAACTGTTCCTATTTTATATTGTTACCTTCTAAAATGTAACAAGTGATCACATAGATGTCTATATAGCAATTCTTTAGAGTCCTCTTAAAGTTTTGATAGGGCTGTAAAGCCCATTGAGAAGCTCATGAAAACCATTTCCTAGAAAAATTCATGAATACATAAAATTTTCAATTAAATGTGTGGATATTCACAAACTCTTCAAAGCCTATAGACCCTAACCTAAAAATCCTTCATTCAAAATGTGATCATGTTTCTTTTTTAGGATAGTAGGCACAATATGCTGTTAACATCTGTTTCACCTCCTGTAATACATAAGAGATTATTCATCTACATAAAGTACATTGGTACTAACCACAGTATAGAAACAACAAATCCCCTAACACATGCCTTAGTAACATCCCATACCGGAACCTCCTTGTTCTTATTTCTCCAAAATGAAAACTTCCAAACCAAGAGTCAAAGAACATCAAAGTGAATGTCAGACTCATCAGTCCAGCCACTGCATCCCAAACTCATACTCTTCCTTAAATGAGATTTCTGAATCTGGAGGATTAATCATAGAATTGCAGTCTAGCTGGCCAGCTCCCTGATTCTTTTTTCCATTTGTAAGAATTGTTGATCATAATTATTTATCATATAACTGGGTACATATATACATATATGTGTGTGTGTGTGTGTGTATATATATATATATATATGTATAATATAATATATACCCAGTCCAAAACCAGATGGAATAACAAAAGAAAAAACAAACAAAAATAATAGGAGAAAAGGGTTGAACATGAAGTATTAGATACTCTACAATATTAAGTGTTTGTGTGCGAACACCAAAAAACAGGTTATTAACCTTTAGAGAGTTGTTCATGGATACACAAAAAAACCCTGAAATACTATCAAAGCAATTGGCATTTGACAATTGTGACACTGCCTTAAAATATTTTAACTGTTAAACTGAAAAATGTATCACAGACTTACACAGCGATTTTACAAGGAAAATTCAATTGTTTTCTCTTTTCTCTCATATAACAAAATTATTGACCGTTATTAGCTACCATCAATAAATAATATTACCAGACTCCCATCAGCAATGTGACCATCAGAACAAGATTAGTAAAGGTCAGCACCATTTGCCTGAACCATCTTTTCTGCAAAAGTTTTTGGAACCATAACTTCATTGCTTCCTCACTATTCCTGAATATATATATATATATGTATAGAGAGAGAGAGAGAGAGAGAGAGAGAGAAATTGTTTTGTTCCATATAAATGTATATAGAAGAAACTAGGTCATTTTCTTATGCCCTTTTCTTGGACCTATTACTAATTACTGCTGAAATGGTGATCGGTTCACCTTCCCTGATGACTTATCGTGAGTACCACTTCAGGTCCTGGCACAAGTGTTTTCAGGCAGTATTCCACTTATACTATCAGCAATACAGCACCTTGCAGAATTCATCTTCCTGATATTAAGCCTACAGCATTAGCTGAGACCCAACTGTCCTTTGGAGATCTGACCCTTAAAACTCAGAGAAAAACGATACATCATAGAGGATTTCTAGAGAGTATCAAACTGTCCTAAATCTAAATTCAAATCCAGGCTGTCCAAATTCCAATTCTGTCACAGTGGTACTAATTTTTATGGCTAACACTGGAAACCATTTTATCCTAAAACTAGCTATTCTACTTTATGCCTGCCAGCCTGCCCGCTTGCCTTCCTCCTTTCTTTCCAAGAGCATTTATCCTGTTAATTATGTTCAAACTCAGAAGTGTTCTACAACATTTTTCTATCATAGCAAAAAAACAAGCAAATACAGATTTTTTTAAAGGTGATTTGAATATGTGTCAAGAATTTGGGGATTTCCATTATTAAAATGCAAAGAAACATTCTAATAATCCCATCACCAACCAAGAAGATTCAAGTTCAGCAAATTAATTATAGCACAATCATTCACTAACTATGGATCTGTACAAAGTTCTTCCATTGTGCCAACCAAGGTTTCCCCAAACTCTGACATGTCTGTGTCGTGCACTAGAATATTTTTTAACCTAAGCTTCTCAGAACCTATAATTCCCAAGCAGCTGGACTGATAACTCTAGATTAATTTATGAAGTAATTTTTCATCCCAGAAAACCTATATTTCTTCAAAAAGTTTAAATTTAATACTAAATTTGGCCAGGTTAAGTGCTATGACATTTTGTAGCTCTTTACCTCATAAGATTATAATAAAATATGCAAAAAGTCATTATATATTGCAAAGTATCATATGAAATATGATTTAGTTATGAAATGAGCATATGCCATCATCCGTTATGATATCAACAAAGTAAAAACATTAAATTAAATTAACATGGAAGTAGTCACACATTTCTGTTTGTAGACTGAATCGTCATGCCTTTAAATGACTATCAAATGTTAGGGCCTGGATCTAAAAGAGAAAGAATGAAATATTAATAACGTCCCACCTTGTGGGAGCTTGACATTACTTGACACTACACAGAAACTGACCTTTTTGTCCTTCAGGCTTGCCTACCAGGCCCCATCTTCTATCGCAAAAGCCAAATCATCTGATCCCAAACTAACTGTCAACTGCCTGTGATGGTGGGGAAGCCAGACATCAATCAATCAGGTTTTATCAGACGCTCTCTTCGTTTCTCTGTTGTGCTCATCTTATCATCTGACCCAGTTGTAG
Source organism: Nomascus leucogenys (assembly GCF_006542625.1). Lineage (NCBI taxonomy): Eukaryota > Metazoa > Chordata > Mammalia > Primates > Hylobatidae > Nomascus > Nomascus leucogenys. The sequence continues at coordinate 57,442,999 of NC_044396.1, read as the reverse complement.
CCCTGACTTCAGAAGCTTAAGCAACTTGATGACAAAATATGCGCCTGTTTGTCCAAGATGCACATTGTTAAGAAGTGGGGTGATATTTTTAGCAGCTACCTAATATATTTGCAAATGAACACTTGAATATTTCAGATTCACTCAAGTCCCAGGTTGGTCAGTCTCCCCTGCACACTGAGTCTTCATTTGGAGGTGGGAGGCCCAATATTTCCAAAAAACACAAGAGTACTTATGTACAAGTCAAACAGCATTGGAAAATCTGGTTATTTTTATGTCAATGTAAGCAGAAAGGCTACCAAAATGAGAATTTGAGAATGTCACTTCAAGAAGAGAAAGAAGAACTGATTGGTAAGTGTGCACAATACAAATTCCGACAGTTTTATCCCAAATAAAGAAAAATAACTTAGAAAATTAAAAGCCATTTAATGTATTTATATTGACAATAGTCTTGGAAAAAACATGTTTAAACCTTCAATGCTGTTGCCAAATCTATGTTAGCTGGCTTCCTACTTTAATGGCATAGTCCAGAATATACTGCTATACATAAACAGTTGAGGTAAGAAGACAATTATGACACAGATCACAAATTTGAAATTTTCAAATTCAAAGCAGATATTTGTTCTATAATTTCTACACAAAAGCAAGAAGAGTAAAATACACATATATTTTGTGGATATAAGCATTCTCTGTTGGCATTACTGTCTTTTTGCCTCACCTTGTTGTTTTTCTTTAAGGAGAAATTAAACTTTTAGATTTTTCTTAAAATCAAAATAACAAGCTTCATGATGAATATAAGCATTCCATTAATAGGTAATGTTGTCAATATACATCCATCTCCTAATAATACATTCACTGAGCTATATTTTGAAAACCATTTAAAAACAGCATAAAATTTCTTCACAGAATTTATCCAAATAAACGCATACTTTAATCATGTAAGTATGGGCTATATAACATCACAAAGTATTATACTGACATATTGGACATGGATGAAAATGCACACCGTGAAAATAATTTGTATACAGTGAGAAATACATCATTCCAAATGATTCCCACTGAATTCACAGGGTTTTATTAAAAAGAAAAATAACACACACACAAATGCCTTTGAACTTCTCAGCACACACAAGGAGCACGGAGGCTTACCAGTCCATGGCATTTACTGTTGGGAGACATTAGATATGGGAAATTAAACAAGCTTCTACTAGAAAATGAAAAAAAGGCCTTTTATGCTATTATTGTAAGTAATAAAAAATAAATTTAAAACTTTTCTTGAATACCAAATATGCTAAAATTAATTTATGACAGATTTTGTCAGTTAATTATAAATAATCAGATCTTTTAATCGAATTGTGTGTTAAGCTTTAAAGCCACTCTTCCAAATTAGGTAATATTAATGTAGCATGCAAAGGGAAAATGGACAAAATTGAGTGTATTTTTTATTTACAATTTTTATTTCATCATTCTTTTAAAGTACTTTGAAATACATGATTTTTAGCTATTTTTCTGCATAGAATAAGAGAAATGTGGCCCTCAATTGAACTTGAAGACTCATCAATTCACTACTTTTAATCTTCTATTCCTCAATTTACTGCAGGCTCCCAATAATTTCAGGATATACCACAGTGAAGCAAATACAGTTTTTCTTTAATAGTATACCATTGTTCAATATTCCAAAGGAGTAATTAATACAGAAATTAAAAGTTTAAAGTTCCATATTAACAGAAAATAAAGAAAAAATGTTTGCCTCTAACTCTAAATTTTATAATAAATTCTTCACTCTATTCCTATTTTTAAAATTTTGCAAATTTTGTGAAAAATAAAAGAATTTTAGAGATTATTACTGAAAAAAATCTATGTAGATTAACTTACACTTGCAAGAAATCTTCCTATGCAATATTATACAGATGTCAACTAGCTAAAAAATCTTTTTTTCTCCCTCAATAAGAGAGGCCCACAAAAGTTTTCCAAATGTGGATTCGAATAATTCATATCATCCAAAGAATTTATTTTTCTAAGAAAGAAATCAACTGACAAATAACATTAAATATATCTTCCAATAAATGCCCATTTAAAAATAATTTTTAAATTCATTTTAAAATTTAAATACAATTACAATATAGCATTTTATTGGCCTACACAAAAACTAGGTGTTATAGCTTTTGTGTGGGATATTAAATTTATATATTTTGTGACAGTCTATGTATAGCTTATTATATATATATATATTTATGAGTTGTTTATGATAAATCTGACATTAGCAAAAGCCAAGTCACCTACATGAAAATATCAGACTAACAACATTCAACAGTTTCTAGCAATTCAAAGGGGAACACTTTCACAAATAAATAAAACTAAGCAGTTAGTGGCACATGACCAGATGACATGAAAGTCTACTTAATATTAACTATTATATTAGTGTCTCTTATTAGCAAATTCCTTGCTTTACATACATGGGAATATTACCAGAATATTAAATAATACATAGCATTACCTTGCAGGCTATAAAAAGAGTTTTTAGCTACTCTACAGACAATGCTGGGAATGAATATGGCATTGGTTATAGCCATCAGGCACTGAACAATCATTTTTTTAAGTCTCTGAAATCATAAGTTGCATATAGAGTTCCCCAATCTACAAACATTTAAGTGTATTTAGTGCCCATAATCCTAAAAGAAAAGTAGAATACTTAAAGCATCATTTCTAAATCTAGCTTTTACCCTCTGGCATAACTTTTTTTTAAAAGACTAATTTCCAATGATCTGATTTTAAAAATGCTCATTTTAAGTAATCAGCATACCTGAGGAATAGCTGCAAAATAGTGCATATTTTGTTTCCTGGTTTGGGAAACCTACGATCTTTTATTATATTTGTAAGAATTCTTCAAAGACATTTATTCCTTCACCTTATTGTTTAGGATTTTCCTTATTAGAAATAAGTATTTGCTAATATGAAAATATCCTCAGATAAATTTCTTTCTTGGACTTGAAACTACATAGCAAAACTCTCTCACCGTAGACATAGGACTAGTTACCTCACACTCATCGTGAGGCAAAACTAGTCCTCAAAGATACTTGTTAAATATAGTTGATATTAATAAGAGATTAGGAAAGAAGAAATGAAAGAGAAAAAAGAACAGCTTTTTATTTTAACATGTGAAATCCTGACCAAAACCAATTCTACCTAATGATAATCACATATTCATTTTAAAAGTATTTGTCAAAAGCACAAATTACTAAAGCTTTAAATAATCCTGACTAGACAATTCTTCTCTACCTTTCTGTCATCTCAAAAAGACGGCCTGACAGTAATGGTATGACACCCTCTCAGACAAGCCTCTCGGCATTAATATTTAAATCTTACCTATCCCTTGTGATTGGAATTCAGCCTCTATTCGCAAACAAAAACTAAATCAATGTTCTTAGAGTTCAAACTAGATCCCTAAACAGTTTGCCACTCTCTATGCACAGATAAGATAAACTTTCTTTGACCCAAGAGATGAAGTTGCCATGACGATCAGAGAGTCCACTTTCTATATTGATATTTTGCTGATGTAACAACAAATAGAACCAGATCCTAGTGCCGATAATGGTGATTAATTAATACTAATATTGATCCCTACAAGCAAGAGACAAGGCTATTAACTTGAAGCCTGAAAAGTCAATTGTTACCTGTGGCAGAGATACTAGGAGCTGATTTGGAAGCATAATAAACAAATGTGCTATCTTTATGCTAATACCTTTAAAGAGATAGTTCTTTCCAGAATGCGAAATATTGCCGTATCTGAGCTTATTAATTTAATTGCATTTCAGCTTTTAAAAATGTAACCTTATTAAATGATACATACTTACCTCTTTATGGTGAAAACACATTTTCTGGACTGAAGTAACAGACTTTTGCTGCTATTTGTTTGATGAGAGAATGAACTGATAATTTTACACAGTGGCAGGTGTTGAATTAGACCGGGTTTCAAAAACATCTGCAGTGTTTCTGTGAAATGTCCTACTAGTCCTTTGGAATTGGGAAGGTAACAAAGAATCCAAGGGAATATGACTTGGAGGATAAGAACTCCAAAGTTAACATATCCACTCATACTTTTTAGTGAACAAAGATTACGTTTAAGAAAGGAAGCTACTTTTGAAAAATATTTCTTATTCCCATACAAATCTAATGTTATATTCTTCACACAATTTAGCCAAACATCAAAAAACTTTCTCTAAATGGTATCACTTTATTTAAAAGTTGAATACACATTAAGTTATTTTCAAGGAAAGTTCATCTGGGAAGGTGTTTTCTTGAAATGTAAAAATAAATTACAGAATGTAGAATAAATAAAATTAGTTTATTCACTTAATACCTTTTGAGGAAAATTTATATACTTAAATAGGGTTCGATTAAAATGCAACTGACAAGTCCATTGTTGATTTGTCCTGGTTATGGGGAAGAACAAAAACATCGATACTAGAAATCCATACTCTAGTCCCAAATCCTTCATTTTAGCTAGAGTGTTAGGTTTAATCTTGTCCTCTTAAAACTTTTTCCAGTGGTAACAACTAATAGTGAAATGGCTAATTAGACTTTCATTTCTTTTTTAAAAATCATTTGAAAAAAGAGCTAATTAGTTCTTAAATAGCAAGGCCTCAACTAGCAGAAATAACATGGATGAGAAAGTCCTTGGAGAGCTCATGAACAAGAAAAATGAGTTACCTTAACTCTAATGCCAAGTTAACTTAATGGACATTACTATAAAGATATGGATACATATAGATATAGGCAAAACATAGATATATTAATAGATACAGGCTAGACAATTGATATAATCAATGACTATCTTAATTTATCCCCAAATTACCCCCAAACAAAGCAATGTATAAATCTTTGTATTAACTCTTAAACATATAATGAAATTTTAAACTGGCTGAATGTAAAAATCAGGAGCAATTCACTTAATTGCATTGTCTTCCTTCACAACTTAATAATACCAACTTAATATATAGCAAGTCAAATAGTAACCAAATAGATGCAATTCTACTATTCTTAAGGTCTCTAACTGCAATTTATAGAAAATTCAAACTTGTGTGTTCACCCAAGAAATACTAAGATATACAGTATTAAACTTGATAGTCCTTCTTACTCCATAATTTTACAAATGAACTACTTTGAAAGTTACCAGAAGTGGAAAACATACCTACTCTTTTATTTCAAGTCATATCTCCAAGTTTTAGCCCTAAACTCTTACAGCAATTAGAGATAAAAATGCTAGTTCATTTATATTTGCATTGTTGACTCCATTGAACTTTAAAAAACCTAACTTCATGACTAATGATCTTTTACAGGTAAACTTTCTTATGTTGT